>NW_008351466.1:3310680-3343040 GCF_000622305.1 Nannospalax galili | reverse complement strand
GAATCCATGCTGGATTTTGTCAAATGCCTTTTCTGCATCTATTGAGATGACCATGTGGTTTTTGTCTTTAAGTTCATTTATATGTTTTATTACATTTATTGACTTACGTATATTGAACCATTCCCGCATCTCTAGATTTCTTAATTTAATGGAGTATAGATTTTTAAAACATTCCCTTACAATGTTCTGGATTTTTTGGTGTCTGTTGTGATGTTTCCCTTTTTGCCTCTGATTTTTGTTAATATGGATTTTCCCTTTCTTTGCTTTGCTTAATTGGTGAAGAGTCTATCTTGTTTAGCCAATTCAATTAAACAAGGACCCAGAGTGGAGGAGAGAAATGGGTGGGGGGCCAGTCCTAGATTGAGAAATATCGGAGACTGATGCTGCTGGTGAGAGAGAGAGTATGCCTTAAATGCATTCTCTAGATGGGCTGAATAGACTCCAATGGATGAATTTACACTGACGAACATCTGGATAAGCATGACTGGATATGACTTAACATTTATGGCAGAATACATGAGGTCTGTTGGGGGGATGAGAAGGTCATGGATGGCAGAGGGGGTTTAAATTTGATTAAGAACTGTAATATTAAGTTACAAAAGCTCAATAAAAATAATAAAATTAATAAATAAACTTATTAAAAAATGAAAACATATTAAGGCAAAAAATGATAAAAACATATGCCATGTCAAGTTATTCACAGAAAACTAGATTAGCTATGGTGACACCAGGCAACCTTGATTTTCGAAGAAATACTACCAGGGATAAAAGGACGTTACACTGTGATAATGGGGTTCATTTCATGAAAAAGACACAAAACTCACAAATATTGAGTAACATAAAAAACAGAAATTAAAGTATATGACATAAGCATGACAGGGTGGAATGGTAAAATAGAATATTAAAAATTATATATGGAAACATCAAAATACATCACTCAGTAATCAAATTATCAAGTAAAGAAACAAACAAACAAAAATCAATGACTGCCCCTAAGGCATGAGCAATCCAATCAAGCAATTTGACCCAACTGACATTTATAGAAGTCTTCACTCAACAATGCAAGACATTATTTTTTAATTTTATGTTGAGCTTTTGTATATATAAACAAAAATACTACATGATTTCACTCATGGGGATCCTAAAAAGCCAATGATTGTAGAACCACATCAAAGAGTAATGGATACTTAGTCCAGGCCATACATTTAATGAGGACAATGAAAAAAAACTGACCCACAAGAATAAAGTTACACCCATATAGGAGGAATATGTCCCCTTGTTCTATTACAGTTTTTATGGTCAATACTATTGTACTATATAACTCAAAAAAGAAGAATTTTGAATACCCTCACCAGAAATGAATGGGAGCTATGATATGTAACCTAAACAAACTGAATTGATCATTACACAATGTATAAATGCATGAAAAATCAAAATATATACAATAAAGATGTATAATTATGTCAAAAATCTTTCAAAAATTGAAGCAACAAAATCAATATGATTATTTTCTGAAGAAAGTAAAGAAATATAGATATAATCATCTCAATATGCACAAATCATATATTTTATCAATATTTTCATCAAACAAGAAATATAAGGGAACTCTTTCAACCTGAGAATCAATATTTTTGTGTAACATATTCAGCACCTGGTAAAAGCCTGAATGCTTTGTACCTAAAATCAGAAATAAGACAAGGATAGCTCTCATCATTGCCATTTTGACATCATATTTTTGATTGTGGCAAGTACAAAAGAATGAAAGCATAATCAAATTGGAAAAAAATAAATGATTCTAGGGATTTGCATATCATTTTTTTTTGGTCTTTTTGAGACAGGGCCTCCCTGTAGCCCCAGCTGTCCTGGAACTCACTATGTAGACCAGGCTGGCCTTGAACTCACAGAGATCCACCTGCCTCTGCCTCCCAAATGCTGGGATTAAAGGCGTGCACCACCACGCCTGGCTATCATATTATTTTTTAATATTTTATTTATTATTTTTATTTATGTGTATTAGTATATTGCCTGTATGTAGGTAACTGCACCTGTGTCGTGCAATGCCCATGAAGAAAGAAGAGGCTGTCGGATCCTCTGGAACTGGAGTTACTGACAGTTGTTAGCTGCCATGTGGGTGCTGGGATTTAAGTCCAGGTCTTCTGCAAGAACAGCCAGTGTTCTTAAGCTCTGAGCCATCTCTCCAGCCCTCATATTATTTTTTAAGTATAAGATCTGACTAAATAAATAGAAAATCTTTCAAAGCTTATGTATTTAGCAAAGTATCCTCATACAAATCAAATATCTCAATTCTATATTTCTTTATTATATAAATAAAAGAATGAATTTGTTATTTTTTAAAATATGTACAAATTCTGTTTGAAGTAAAAGACAAAGAATGTAAGAAACCATCAATGATATAAACAAATATAAAAAAAATCACCCCATGGATTACATACATAAAGATTTTGGAAGAATCATAGTTTAAATGTCATTTTCTCCAAAATTGATCAGTCAATCTACACTATTATACAGAGCTTAAACTTTTTTATGAGGGGTCTTAGTCATTAAGAATGTTTACAGCTCTGCAGAAGACACAAATTCAGTTCTTAGCACTTGAATGGTGGCTCACAACTGTCTATAGTTCCAGTTCCAAGGGTTCTGATGCCCTATTCTGACATCTGTGAGATCTTGCATCAATTTAGTGCACATGCATACAATCAGGCACACACACACACACACATTAAATAAATAAATAGGTAAACAAATGAATAAATGATTATGAAATGGGGAAAATTGGAGAAATTTAACAGGGATGTGAGGAAGGAGGGTCATAGAGGGAGAGAGAGAAGAAAGATAATTTGTACCTAGCTGGTGTAAAAAACAGAGTGAAACATGTTAGTTCAAAGCACATGGAAACATTAAACATACAGTATCTCTACATGAGTCCATGTGTCTAGCTGAAGGCTGTATAATAAGAAACAGAGCTTGACAGGAGACACCTCCCTTGGAGTTGTTGGCCAAAATTACAGAGACTATTGCCACAGCAAGGGTTTGAGGATAATACCCTATTGCTAAAGACAGTACATACTTAAGACACAGGATCAGAGAGATGGAATTGGAACTGATCTGGAAGCAAACTCCATGAACACTATTTCTCACAGTTTTGGAGAACACTATTCAAGATGCTAAGGGAGAAAGAACATCAATCAATGATCCAAGACTTAATAACTACAACATTTATCTTGGGAATAATCAACAGATACCTAATTGGACTTAAAACCACTCAGTGAGAAGGAACTAAGTGGGAAGAAACATAGCCAAATACACATGGCTAGCAAGGTCATAGATCTTAGAGAAAACTCCAAGGTTGTCAGGTCCCTAGACAAGTGTAATTTCTTAGTATGTGCAAAGTATGGATTTTTGTATTTACAGACACATATAATAGTCACAACACATCAAAGAAGTTTCTTTTGCAACAGATGGAGACTTACAAAATTCCACAACAGGTGACATACAGAAATTAAATGTCTGTGAATTGCCCAACCTTAAGTGACACATCTACAATGGCATCTCTGCACCTAAGATTCTGGAACCTCGTGAAACAAGGGGTAGAGAGAATACTAATGTATCTTTAAACTCTCATCAATGAAACTTCCTCATGCAACAGAAGCCAATGAACACAAAGGACCACAAATGGTCAAAGTGTAGAGAAAAAGAGTGTGTAGAATGTGGGTCATTGGACAGGGTTCCCATATTAAAATTTTCCCACCCAGTGTTCAGGAACCACTGCAGAAGAAAGGGAAGAAAGTTTATAAGAGCCATGGAACATGGTGGATACAGAGTCTCATAGGCTCCTAGGACCTTGCACATATGAAATTACAGCAATTTTGACAGCATGCGCAAGATCCATCAAGCACAACCAGACAATAATCCAGCAAAGAACTGTGCAAATGGGCAGTAGTCCTCAGTCTTAGCCAATGAATTACTGGCCAGCTGGTTTCTGCTGGGTGAGGAACAGATGATCTTCTTTAAGGGAGTGACTCTAGACAGACTGACTAGACCCAAGTGAATGAATGTGTACTGAAGGATGTCAGGGGATACTAACTTGATTTGATATTCCTTAACATAAATGAAAGAATGCAAGAAATCCAGTCGGGGGTCATAATATTAAACACCTAATGACTTACTGTTACTTACATAGATTAGTGCATTTCAGAGCAGTCATTCAAGAAGCTTCTTTGGCATTAGTTTGTGGTTAATAGAGAGATACACAACTGATTAGTGTGCAGAGAATAATAGACTGCAGTGTCCTCAGCCCCTAAAAAGAAATCTATATCATACTTCTCTCTGCAAAGCCTAAGGATTGTCTTGGAAGAGGAAGTGAAAAATTTGTAATAGTCTGAGGTGATAGATGACTACAGCCAAACAGTGTTTTCTGGACACAACAGGGTAATTATACAAGATCTGTTCAAACTCTAGTCAGAAAAAATTCCTAGAATGGAAGGGAGAGATTGGCAAGAAGTCCCACTCCTAACTTAAGAACTGTTGGCAGTTGATAACTGGTGGGATAGGAAAAAAATTTTTTTTAAATGATGTGTCTTCTGATAAGTTGACCAAACTTCAAGTCATGGACACACACTGAAGAGTATCTAGACAACAGGACTAGATCAGCCTGAAAAACAAAAAAGAGAACACAAAATTTGGTGGATACTGTGTTGGGGTTCATCTGGATTGAGATGGGGGACAGAAAATGAATGTGATCAAATTAAGCTATATGAAATTCTCAATTAATAAACATGGTATTTTTAAAGAATACTCTTCAGAATTGTCCTAAAATAATTGTAAAATAGATAAGAAATCCAGAATATAATATATATCTTCTAACAAAACTAACTCAAAGTATAGTTCAACATGTAAATAGAAATTTCTTTTAATGTATAATTTTATTAATTTTGTGTATTTCATATAATAGATATTTTTTTAAAAAATTTAGACTTCCCCTGACCCCTCCACAACCACTCAAAGCCTCCTACCACCAAATTTCATCCATTCTTGTCATATATGCTAAAGCTTCTCTAGTTAAGCATTTGTACCCAGATATCGCTCAGTACAAATTCATCCACTAGAGTCAAGTCAGCTTAACTACAGTCAACCTCTTAAAGAAAATCTACTCTCCTTCAACCCACAGTAATCAGTTACCAATAGTTCCTTGGCTAAGGTTTGGACTTTCTGCATAGCTATATTTTGGATTTTTGTCTGAATGAGTGGCCATGGGTCTTGTGGATGCTGTCACCATTGTTGCAAGTTCATATGAGAAAGTTCCCTGAGGCTTGAAAGCCTCTGTTTCTTTATGCTCATTCACCAACACTGGCTTTTACAATCTTTCTGCCAGGTCTTCCACCATGGTCCTGATCCATGGGTGGGTGAGTTTTAATATAGGAGTCCTGTCCAGGTACATGAACTCTTAAGTATCTTATCCTCTAGAAATTTAAAAGTTGTGGCCTTCTGTGTGCACCCCATTGTATTGTATGAGGAAGCTTCACTAGTGAGAGTTGAGAAATGTATTGATATTCCCACTACCCCTTCTTCTGCGAAGTTCCATGAACGTTAGATATTGAGGTTCCAATGTAGATGTGCCATTTAGGGCTGAGCATCTCTCAGACATATATTTTCTGGGTGTGACCAGTGGAGGGGCTCTGTAACAACTTCCGTCTGTGAAAAATGAACTTGTTTGATGAGTGGTGTACAGTACACTTGTCTGTAAATATAAGGAACCATATTTAGCATACAGTAAGAAATTCCATTTCTCCAGAGAAAGAGATTTCTCTAGGTTCTATCATTTTTCTAACCATGTGTTCTGGGCTATATTTACACTGCCACCCATGAGTTCCCTCCCACTGAGAGGAATTTAAGTCCATTAAATAGCTGTTGATTACCCCATAGATAAAAGTGTCACAACTGTACCAGTCAACATAGTTTGCTGTAGCAAACATTGTATTTATTGGACTTTGCTGCTAGGTTGGATAGTTAATTTATTTCCTCCCTTAGCAGCTAGCATAGTACCCTCTAAAATTATGAAAGCTACTCTTCAGGGAGAAGGCTTCCAGGTCAGTTTCAGCTCCATTGCTCCAATTTCTCTGTTCAGAATATGTCTTGTCTTCCACGAAAATGTCTTACCTTCAACTTCTAGGAGATAATAAAACGCTACGGCAATATCCTGGGTTATTTTGGGAGTCTCTTGGACTTCCCTGACCAACAACTCAAAGGGCGATTTCCCCTGTCTGGCACTGTGTTGCTTGTTATATAGTCTTCACGTATATAAGATATATACATGCACTTATATTCAGATTTTGTATGTGTAGTTTTAAGGGGGGTGTTAATACATTTCTGACTTTATCTCTCCTCTCTTTCTCCCTGCCTAACCTCCCTCCCTCATCCCCAGTTAATGTACCTCCATTTCCTCCATTTTCCCCTTGATAATGCCTGTCTCCTATTATCCCCCCCTCTCTTGAGTTCCTTCTCCCTCTTTACCCCCATAGTTCCCTCTATGTCCTTTCCTCCTCCCTTCCCAGTTGAATACTGCCATTTTCCACATTCGTCCCTTGGTGACATCTTTTTCCTGCTATCCACCACTCTCAAGATCTTTTCTTTTCAATTACCTACATGGTTCCTTTCCATTTTACCAGATCCTGCTGTTATATCTATATACTCATATATAAAGGACAGGGGATAAGATCCACTAATGAGGGGGAATATAGCTCATTTGATTTTTTGACTCTGTGCTACTTCCCTTTGTATAACAATCCCTAATTGTATCCATTTGCAGGTCCAGAATCCATAGTATGATCTTTCCGTACCACTGAGAAGAAATCCGTTGTGTAAATGTACCACATTTTCAATATCCAATTCTCACTTAAGGAACATTTAGTTGGTTTCCATTTTTTAGTTATCATGAAAGACCATTTTAATACCTGCATCACAGAAGGAGTTTGGAACTTATCCTTCTGTTTCTGATTTTTTAATATTTTAAGAAATATTGCTTGGAGATCTTCTTTGAATGTCTGTTAGAATTCTACTACGAATCCATCTGGGCCTGAGCTTTTTTTAGTTGGGAGGTTTTGTATTGCTTTTTCAATTTACTCATTTGCTATTTATAGATCTGTTTAAGTTGTGAATCGGTTCTTGATTTATCATTGATTTCCATAAATTTAGAAATAAATCTATATTTTTTAGATTGTTAAATTTAATAGAACACAGTTTCAAATATTCCCTTATAATGAAATGGATTTTTGTGTGTATGTCTGTTTTGCTTTTTCCCCTTTCATCTCTGGTTTTATTAATTTGGATTTGCTCTTTCTTTCTTTTGGTTAGCTGGGTTAAGGGTCTGTCTATCTTGTTTAAGTTTTTTAAGAACCTGCTTTTAGAGTCACAAATTCTTTTTCTTGTTATCTTTGCTTCTGTTTCATTAATTTCTGCTTTGATATTTGTTATTTCTTCTTGTTTACTTGGTTTGGATTTGGTTTGTTCTTGCCTTTCCAGAGTCTTGTGTTGTCCTGTTAAGTCATTTTTATGTGCTCTTTATGATTTTTTTAAATGTAGGCACTGAGAGCTATAAACTTCCCTCTTAGGACCACTTTTAAAGTGTTTCTGTAGGACTGGTTTGGTGGACATGAATTCTTTCACCCTGTTTGTGTCATGTAAGATTTTTCTGTTCTCTTCAAATATAAAGTTTTGCTGGGTAAAGTACTCTGGATTTTCATTTATGGCTGTTTAGAAGAGGGAATACTCTGGCCCAGGCTTTTCTGGTTTTCTTAGTTTGCATTAGAAACTCAGCTGTATTTCTTAAGGTTTATTTTTATATACATATACATAACTTTTTTCTCTAGCAGTTATCAGCATCCTCTCTTTGTTCTATACATTTAGTATTTTTACTATGCTATGCCATGGGAGTTTCTATTCTATTCCTGTCTAATTAGTGTACTCTGTACTTCATGTATATGCATAGGTATAGCTTCCCTTAATTTGGGGATGTTTTCTTCAACAATTCTTTTGAAGATCTGGTCAATGTCATTGACCTAAGATTTCTCTCCTTCCTATACACCTATAATACACAGATTTGTTCATTTCATGATGTCCCACATATCCTATGTATTTTATTCCTGTTGTTTCTTATTTCATTTTTAATTTTTCCTAGTAATTCCTTGAGCAGCTGTGGTGGTTTGAATGAAAATGTCCCCTGTAGGCTCCAAATGTTTGAATATTTTGTCCTCAGATGGTGAGAGTGTTTTGGGAGGTCTTAAAAGGTGTGACTATCCTGGAGCAAGGATGTCACTGGGGGTGGACTTAGAGAGTTCTTAAGCCTTGCTGGATCTCCAGTTGCTCTCTTGCTTCCTGTGCCTGCTTGAAGATGTAGAGCTTAGCTTCTGCTTTTCCTCCAGCCACCCCTGCCGCCATGCCTCTCTGACAAGATGGATTGTAATTCCTCTGGAACTGTAAGCTCAAATAAATTCTTCCTTTTATAAATTGATTTTATCAGTAGTTCTATAATAGCAACAGAAAAGTGACTAATACAGTATTCCCGTTCCTCAGCTTTTTCACTCAGTCTTGATACTCTGTTTTCCATTTCATTCTTTCTTCTTGTCAGGCTTTCTCCTATTGTTTCTAATTGAGTTATTGAGGTTTTCAATTGCATCTTCATTTTAGTTTGGGTTTTCTTCAATATTTCTGTACCTTAAGTGAATTCAGTTTTCAAGTCCTGAATAGTTTTTATTATTTCATTAAACTGTATTTTCGTATTTTCTTGAGTTTCAGTGACAAGTTTATGTCTACCCTCTTTGAGTTCTGTAAGCTATTTGAGTACTTTGTGTATTCTTTAAGTTCTTTGATCATGTTTATGATTTATTTTAACTTCTACATCCTGAGGTTCCTCTGGCTGATTCTCATTGTAATAAACTTCTGTAGGACTGGTGGATTTGGGGGGTGGCATATTCTCTTGGTTTTTCATATCATTTGTTTTTCTTTTTTTCATTGCTCTTTGAGCATATGGATGTCTTCTGCTGGTTGTGTGTCCCATAGGAAATTCTATTGTGCATTGATTAAGATTCGTTCTGTTGCTATTATTGATGTAGCTTGGCTGCTTTTTGCTTAGGTATGAAAAGTTAGTTGGTGTGTGCTTCAGATTTTCCCACAGTAGTAGGCAGGTCTGTGGTATGCAGATCAGGGGCCAAGGGTCCAAGGGGCGAGGGTTGCAGAGGTTCAAGCAAACTAGGCAGAGTAGATGTGGGCCCTGAAAGCTGGAGAATGCATTTAGTTTGGGAGTAAATGATCAAGATGCAGTGGGCAGACTCTAGGTTAGGTGGCTAGTCCAGAGATCTGGCATGGGAATTGCAGGAGTGGGCTTTGGCTAGAGACGAGAATAGGACAGGGTATAGGGGGGAGTGTGGAGATACTAAACGTTGAGGGGAATCAAGGTTCAGTGATGGGGTCTGTCTTACCATAGTAATGGGAAAGATTGTGTCCAGCAGTTTGGGAGACCAGGGGCAAGACAGTGGTAGGGACAGAAAATGGAGTATCTAACAATCTAGGCAGAGTAAGTGAAGGAGGGAGGGACATACAGAGGGCCTTGGTGGTGGAGGAGGAAAGAACTCAGGACAGGGGTGATTGTGGGAGGCAGGCATTATTGGGGGGATGGTGGGGATAATGGGGTTTCTTGGATTGGGAAGGGAGGAGGGATGAATAGAGGGGAGAGGGAGAAGAGATGAATAGATCTTGGTGGGCTATGGAAAGCAGAGGGAAATTTGTTGGATCTGGAACCCTCTGAGAAATGCACATATGGTGTCTGAACATCAGTACATATGTATGTCTGGGGACGATATGGCAAGGCACACAGTGCCAGACAGAAAGAGTAGTTGGTCAGATAAGTCAAAGAGACTCCCAAAATAATACAGGCTATTGCCAGAGCTATTGGTTATCTCCCCGAACTGGAAGATAAGACTCTACTGCTGAAGACATGAAATATTTCAGACACAGGGCTTGGAGCAATGAAACAGGAACTGACCTGGAAGCCTTCTACCTGAAGTTTAGCTCCCATAGTTCTAGAAGATACTATGCAAGCTGTGAAGAGAGAAAACAAATCAGTTGTTCAACCCAGCTTTAAATGCCAATAACCATATGGACTGACATACCAAACTACCTCTATTGGTGCAGTAGTGTTACTGTTATCTGGTGGGTATTCAGCAGCTATCTTGGAGTTAAAGCCTTCTCAATGGGGGACAACTTATGAATCTCCCAGAAAACAGAGAAGGGGTCATAGATTCTAGAGAAAATCCTACCTCTGTCACATCCCTAGACAAATGAAATTTTTTACCATATGCTAAATATGGATCCTTATATTACAGACAAGTATACCATCCATCTCTCATCAAAGAAAATTCTTTTTGCAACATACAGAGGATACTGCAGTGTTCCACTACTGGTCACACACAGAGAATATATGCCTGAGATGCCCAGCCCTAGATGACATGTCTACAGAGTAACCTCTACATCTCGGGCTCATGGAACACAGAATAACAGAGAGGTGTAGAGAAAATTAATGCATTCCTCAACTCTCATCAGTGAAGCTTCCTTCTACAACAGATTGAATTGCACACAGAAGGCCACCACTGGCCAAGTTTTAGAGACTAAGAGACTGCAGAGTCTCTTTCACTGGATATGACGCCTGTATTAAACCTCACTCATCCAAGGCACGGGGACCATTGTGGAAGAGGGGGCAGGAAGATTTTTAAGAGGCAGAGTTTATTCATGAACATAGGGAAGCAGAGGCTTTCAGGCCACTGGAAGTTGCACGTGTGAACTTGAGGCAATGTTGGCATCAAGATCAGGACCCTTGATAAATCAATCAGACAAGGGCCCAGGGTGGAGAAAGGGAATTTACCGCAGACCCATCTTAGTCTGGGAACTGTTGGAGACTGATTACTGCTGACTGAGGGAAAATGGAAATTACTTAGGATCTCTGGATGGGATTATTAGACTCCCGTGAATGAATTTGCATCAAAACACATGTGGGTACACATGCTTGACTGGATAAGACTTAGATATATGACAGAGTGCATGAGGTCAGGTATGGGGCAATATGTGGGGCATGGATGGGGGAGAGGGTTTAAATATGATTAAGAACTATTGCATGACATTCCCAGAACTCAATAAAATATTTTTAAAAACAAAACAACTACTACAAAAACAAAATAAATAAAATTCTAAATTAAAAAAATGTCAACAGATATTCCTTTTTTTTAAAACATGGAACAGGCATATTACCATATAGAATTTTGTATGTGCTAAAATGAGCAAATAGTCCATATAAAAACTACTTGAAATATCTTGAAGAAATAAATGGAAAATATCTCACTCTATTTTATCAATCTTATTAATACTGATATGGTTCTTTTAGGGTTTAGGTTTTATTTTTTGTTGCGGTTACTGAAACCAGAGTATGTAGCTCAGGCCACCCTTGAACTCATAGCTATCCTCCTGTCTCTGCTTTGCACCTTGAGGGTTGGGATTTTACACACACACACGCACACACACACACACACACACACTTACATGCAGAAAATAATAAAGCAAGAAGAATTCATTATATAGGTTAAATGTTTTATTTTGTATATGTGTTCAATGGGGCAAAAATGAGACATTCAGGAGGATAAGGGATTAAATATAAACACCTTTTTCTGGCTCTTCTATATAAATGGCATTGATATAAAGTCTAGGAACCAGTCTGTAAATAAGTCATAAGATATATGGGACAATGGGATATATATATATATAATGGATTTTTAGAGTTGTTTCTTATAATGATTTGGAATTCTTTGGTGTCTATTATAATGTTTCCCTGTTCATCTCTGATTTTGTTCATTTGGGTAGCATCTTTCTTTATTTCATTTAATTGGCCTCCTTGTCAATCTATCGTCTTTATATTAAAAACAAACCCACAAAAAGCTCATAGATTCATTGTTTATATTGTTTTCATTGTTTCTGTTCATTGTCATCTAATCTGAATTTCATGATTCTTCTTGTGTGATTGGTTTGGATTTGGTTTCTTCCTGTTTTTTAAATTCTTGAATTTTAGCTTTAATCCATTTATCTGTGCTTTCTGACTTTTAAATTTTAATTTTCATTACTTTTGAGAATTCCATATATGAGTACAATGTATTTACATTGTCTCTACCCCTCCCTCTACCCTCTCTAATATTTTCCATGCATCTTGTTCCTTCTGAATTTAATGATCTCTTCTAAAATTATTATTGCTGCACATATATGTATATATTACCTATGAAATCCACTTTTGTGCTGCTTCTATGTAAATATGTTTAGTGCTGACCAGCTGGGATTGGATAATCTAAGAGTGCTTGTCCCTAGAGAAAATATTCTACCACCCCTCCAGCAGCTTCTGACTGCTTGTGACACTCCTTTGACCCATGGAGTCTTGTCAAATGTTTCCTATCCATATTGGCATGTTGATTGGTGTGATCACTGAACAGGTTTTTTAAAGACATCATGTTAAAATATACTAGGTAAAGCATTCCTGTCCTGCACAGATGGCACTATCATAAAGCAGTCTCCCTGGTCTTCTGGCACTTATAATCTTTCCACTCCCTCTTTTCTGGTATTCTCTAAGCCTTAGCTTTGAGGGTTGTGTTGTAGGATACGAATTTGGGATTCCTACCCAATGATCCTTATCAACTGCATTTTTACAAGTCATGGGTATTTTTAGTATCTTCTTCTGCTGGGAAAAAGAAGCCTCTTTGATGAGGTTTGAAAACTACATTTATCTGCTTGTGTAAACATATTTAGAATACAATTATAAACTACATTTACATATGAAAATGGCAATAATAGGTTCTCCTGTAGAGTCTAGCACCCCTCCAGTCACAAGGGTTTGACTAGGTTTGCAGTATCAGTCAGATTCTTTCCCATTGACTGGACCTTAAGTCTAATTTGCACCTGTTCCTTATTCTCAAGACAGACATGCCACTATTGCACCATTAGGAATATCTTTCTGGACTGAATATCTTTCTGGACTGGCATTTTTGTGATTCATAGGCTTTACATCTAGGTAGCATTATTAATTACTCCTCTCCTTTGGCAGCTTACATAGCACCTTAGGAAACTATAAAAGCTAGTCATCAGGTAGGAAGATTCCAGTCAGGTCCAATTTAATTCCTCTAGATTCTGTGTTCAAGGTATATGGTGTCTTCAGCAATAGGGTCTTATCTTCAATTTCTGAGAGACAGCTAAAAACCATGGCAATAGCCATTACTTTGTGTGTCTATTGCCCTCCAAAGATGAGATAGTCAAAGGAATATTTTTTATGTGTGGCACTGGTTAGTTAGTCAATAGCTCCTACATGGAGCCATTGTCACCCCATGTGTCATAATTCCATTATATATATATATATATTCATGTAAGCTTATAAAATATGTTCCCGTGTGTCCTGCTGTCCTGTGCCCTATTACCCCACACTCTAGAAATCCTTCTCCCCTCCTGCATCTGTGCTTTCTTACTAGATTTTTGGTTTCAGCTGTTATTTAAGCCTTTTGTTCAAATAAGAAAATTCAAATCTAAGCTATACAAATAAGAGAACACATGGCATTTATCTCAGGCTGGATTACCTTGCTCAGTATATTTTCCAGTTCCATCCATTTACCTGAAAATATAATTTCATTTTTTTCTTTGTGTCTGGAAAGAATATCATTGTGTACAGGGACCAAATTTCATTATCCATTCATCTGTTGATGGATATCTAGGTTGTTTCCACTTCCTAGCTATTGTGAATACAGAAGTAATGAATGTGGCCAAGCAAATATCTATTTGGCAGAATATGGATTCTTTGGCTATATACCAAGGAGGCGTTTAGCTGGGTCATATGACAGGTTTATTTTAGCTTTTTTGAGTATTCTCCACACTGAAATCCATAATGGTTTTACTATTTTTTTCAAATTGGACAGCAAAGAATGAAGGCTGCCTGTTCCTCCAATTCTTTGCGTTTTCCCTCAGTTTTTTTTTTTTTTCATCTTAGCCATTCTGACTGAGGTGAGATGAAATCTTAAAGTGTTTTAGTTTGCATTTCCCTATTTTCTAAGGATCTTGCATTTTTTGTATTTTTATTTCTGTTCCTGACAGAATTCTATTCATAACTGTTTTTAAACTAGGTGGTTTACTGTGTTTTTTGTTTGTTTGTTTTTAAATAAATAATTTATTGAGAATTTCATACATGCATACAAGGTGTTTTGATCAAATCCATGCTGACTCCCACCCTTCCAACTCCACCCATATCTCCCCAGCATTTTTTCTGATAACTTCATGTCCTTTTTCTTCTTCTTTGATTGATTATTTATTTTTATGGGGCTTTTGGCTATGCTAACATTTCCCTGTCTGAATACGTAACCGTGAAATCTATTAAGGATTAGATAAAAGCTCCAAAATACTTTCAACATTTTTGGCCTTTGGAACACAGTATGTTGCTAAGAGGCCCAAGGACATTTTGACTTTTAGCCAAGAAACTGGTTACTTTTCTGTCAGGTTTTTACCCTAACTGCCTAGGCAATTCCTATCTCCTATTCTTATCACACCATCCTCTGAAGAGGTTACCCAAATTGCCAATAGGGAATAGGGATGCACACCACTCTGGCTTCTTCCATGCTGAACAGGGACGCAGGGTGAAGCAATTGGGGTTGCCCTTCAGTGGGTCTATTTAAAGACTGCCAACTTGCCTAACTCTTATCTGTCGGAGGAAAAGAAAGTCCTTCACTGATGAATAGGAGATATGAAAGAGAGGAAAAGGTCAGAGTAATTAGTATTTCAAGTTCTAGACAGGGAGCTAGAAAAATGTCAGAACAGGTCAAATTTGAAATGTTCATGAGAGTCCATTGGAATTTTTTGACAAGATCTTCCAAAAGAATCACTCTATTGGGTTCCTCCTCATTTTTCTATTGTATGCCAAGGATGGATTCCGGATTTGTTTTCAGGCATTTTTGGTAGCTGTTGGAATAGTTAGAATCAGAGCCAGTTCATTCTCAAAGCCTTCTAGATAGGTGGAGAAAACAAATTTAGCCATAATTGTAGAATATCTGGTTGTCTCCCTTAGCTACAGGTGGTCACTACAGAATTGCAGACCAAGATTTGAAGTCTTACATCTGAGCAGCACTTTCTGATTAGGAACAAAATCATCAATGAGAAATAATTGTCTAAATTACTTTTTATATGGAGTTAAGCCCTAATGTTTGACAAGTGTAATCCCTTGAACTCTTAAAGAAATTTATGAAATATACTGATCACTTTGCTCTTTTGTTATACTTTCCTTGTGGCTCTTTAAGACCATATAGTTGGCCCAAATAAATCAATTTATCACTTAAGGTAGTTTAAGGACCTGTTCCTCAGGGGTCACATGGGCTTGGGAGCAGCCACTGGCTCCTTTCTTTTACCAGTTCCATCTATGAGAAGATAAGTCAAAGGTCCTGCTTGACCATGTCTGGCTTCACTTGGAAGCATGAATGAGATGTTTCCTCTGAGTTGATCCTCCCCTTTGTAGACTGGACACTGGTTCAAGTCCATCTCATGGGGTCTCCATGTCTTCCCTGAACAAGAGAACAGGTGACTCACCACAGTTACAGGACATTTTGAGAGATGTTCCATAGTCCCTGTAACTTTGTCGACCTTGGAAGACAAGGGGCAAAACTGTCCTTTAAGTCCCTCTGACCACATTAGTATAGGCTTCAAACTATGGCTGTTAAACATCCAATAAGGTTAGTTCTACCAGTCTGGTGCTTTTAATTATCATGTGCTGTGTAGATAAGGTTTGGGTTAAAAAACCAAATATTCTCAGATAAATCTTGACTAGATATATATTTTATTCCTTAAACTAGACTAAACTTTGACCATAGAAATTTTAAGATTATGTGTATATTATTTTTGTATCATCCTTTATATATCATAACAAACCTAAACAGACTTTCCTCACTTGCTTAGGCTTTCTCATTTTTTCTGTCTATTTTGGAAAATATCTCCATTCCTATATCCTTTTAACATTTTTTACATTTTCATTTTCTTTTTAAAAAAAATAATTATGTGACTTAATAGCATCTGTTGTGAAACTTCTTTTCCTGGGGATACCAAGCAATGCTTATTCCATTTTAGGTTTCTAGTGTCAAGCCAATGTGTGATTAAAGATTTACTAGGGAACCAATGAATTTATTGAGCTTTCTTACCAAGATAACTGAGGGGTTGCTGAAGTGTATGTATGACCTGAGAGTATACACACTGGAAAGCCTTTTTAAGAAATAATTTCTGTTGATTCCAATTTTTTCTATAATGTATTATGATCACATTCAAAACTTTTCTTCCCTTTCCAATGCCTCTGTACTACCCACTCCCCATTTCATTTTCTCCATTGCAACTATTGTTTTTATATTCATTTATTTTATTTTGTTTTGTAAGGGCCTATCAGTTTCAATCTGTACCTCCCAAGTATTCCTGAATGTGGGTTCATGCTCCCAAGTCCAGTCAATGTACTAAAATCATATGAGTAAGAAACATTGATCCTCTCTCTTTCCCAGCCTCCCTCTGTTGCCAATAAAAACTCAGCTTGGGCTAGGGCTTCCTTTATACCACCTCTATTCATGTTAGTCCCCTATATGAACTGGTTTTGAACAAGTCTTATGCATGCTGTCAAGAGTGTTGTGAGTTCAAATGTGCAACTACACTGTAGTGTCCAGTCAACACATGAACAATACAATTTCTACATATTCATCTACCACCTCTGACTCTCAAAATCTTCCCTCCCCCTCTTCAGTAATGATACAATGTATCTTTATCATATACACCCTTTATTTCCCCTGTCCAACTTCCATAAAATAGCCAGAAAATAACTTCAATGTCCATCAACTGATGAATGGATAATAACAGTATATTGTATTTGCACAACGGAATATTATTTAGCTGTTAAGAAAAACAAAATTTACTGTGTCTTAATCTCTTTGGCCCTGCATCAACTACTTTCTCCAGCTCTAAGGCCCATATCTACTCTGAGTAGCTGTTTAGACTGACCCCTAGATGTCTCCTATCCCACATTGGATCTAGGCCCCTTCCAACTCATCTTACCTGAGACCTCCACACAAGCCTCCTACACTAGTCCCTGCTCACTGCACCTTGAATGTTTGCATCTGGACCAGCCACAATGTCCTGCTCCAGAGCCAACATCTTCTGCTTAGCTAGATAGATTCATCCTATGTTGTCTCTATACCTGCCTTGGGCCTAGGGTGTACTCCTGCTCATCCTGTTTGGTACATCTGGAATAGCTTGCCAGAAACTGGCCACTGAATCACCATAGTCAGGAATTTTTCCTACATCCATTTGCCTTGCTGGAGAGCTCTTGACTACTCAGCATGGCACCCTCTTGCCTCATTAATAAAAAATCATATATGATAACTTGATGCACATGCTAACTAAACATACATACTAAATCAGTAATTAGACAAAACTACATCAACAACATAAACATAACCAAATTTCAAATAAACAAAAGCATGCTAGAATTTTATATCAGACACACCACCAACAAAAAATAAGCTATGACCAGCGATGAAAACTACAAATAATTTGAAAACCCAAGACATGTCCCCACCAAAACATACAATCTTATGGAAGTGTGCATCAAATGAGAAGCAGCCAAAAGAAAAAGAAAAAGAAAAACAGCAGGCAGAGGTTAAAAGAACAATCATATACACAAAGAATTCAATCATATACACAAAGAATTCATTCCTATATCCTTTTAACATTTTTTACATTCTCATTTTCTTTTTTTAAAAAAAATAATTATGTGACTTAATAGCATCTGTTGTGAAACTTCTTGTTAAAGAACAAGAAACTCAAAGATCTCAGAGAAGATAGAACAAACTACAGACTGAAGCTCAATAAAATATGAATATAAGGTGGAATGAAATAATAGACACAATACAGGACTTGAAAAGTGTATTCACAAAAGAGACAGAAATATTGAAGAAAACTCAGGCTGAAATGAAGACTGAATTGAGAAATTCCACAAGCCAATCTGAAACTACATGAGAAAGACTCAGAAGCAGAATGAATAAAATGGAGAACAGAATATCAAGGCCAGAAGACAAAGATGAAAAATTTGACGACTCAAGCTAAGAATATGTAAAATTAAAAAAAGAAATGGAATACGCAGGGATTGTGGGACAACATGAAAAGACCAAATTTTCCTGTCATAGGCATAGAAAAAGGAGAAGAATTTCAGGTCAACAATATTGACCAGATCTTCAAAAGGATTATAGAAGAAGATATTGCTAAATTAAGAAAAGACATACCTAAACAGATAAAAGAAGCACAATTAGCCAGTACCCAAACAGAAATGTACCATAGTATACCATAGTAAAAACCATCAACATACAGAACAAAGAGTGGGTACTGAGAGCTGCAAGAGAAAAATAGAAAGTGACATAAAAAGGAAAAACCATCAGAATAACATTTGACTTATCAGTACAAATACAAATCATGAAAACCAGAAGAGCCCGGAGCAAAGTATTCTAAGTTCTTAATGACCATCCATGCCAACCCAGAATACTTTACCCAGCAAAACTGTCTATCATAGCTGAAGAGAAAAGAAAAATCTTACATATTATAAATATGCAGAAATAATTCATGTCCACGAAATCAGCCCTACACAGAATGTGCAAAACAATGCAAAGGATCAATGAAAGAAACAGCCATATTCAAGAGGTAACAGAAAAAAAGCAAATGATGGTATAAAGTATAGAAAAAATAAGACTAAGAAAATAGAGAATAAAATGAGAGTAACCAATCCAGACCTTTCAAGTATAACTCAAAATGTTAATGCCCTCAAGTACTTATTCAACACAGTGGTTACTTTAATGAATTAAGAAACAAAATCTATTTATTTGTTGAGTACAAGAAACTTAGCTGGGAGGATATGCATGAACTTAAGATGAAAGGAAAAAAAAATATATTCCAAGAAAATGGCACTAAGAAACAAGCAGTATTTGCTTTAATAATACCTTGCTAAATAGATTTCAGGTAAAATTATTCAGAAGGTCACTACATTCTGAACAAGGGAGCAATTGAACAAGAAGTTATAACAATCATGAACTTATATGCATCAAACTCTGCTGCAGTCCATTTCATAAAAACAATATTACTGAACTTCAAGAAACAGATTAAATCAAACTCAGTAATAGGTAACTTTAATAGCCTACTTCCTCCAATAGGTCATCTGGACAAAAAGTAAACAGAGAAACATCTGAATTAAATGATATTATACATCAAATGGGTATAACAGACATCTATAGAATATTCCACTGAAACTCTTTTGCCCATGGACATTTCTGTAAAAGAGATCACATACTGAGGCACAAAACAAACCTCAACAAATTATATATTTATATTTATATTTTTTTGCTGAAATAAATTATATATATAAAACTGAAATAATTCCATGTTTTCTATCAAGCTCAGTTAAGCTTAAAATCAACAATGGTCCTGGAGCCTTGGGTGGGTGAAGTTTAATAAAGGAGTCCTGTCCAAGGATCATCATTCAACAGACTCTTGATCTTTACGTTTTGGCCATTTGTGACCTTTTGTGTTCCTGACCCTCTGCTGCATGAGAACTGAGAGATTCATTAATGTCCTCTACTTAATCCCTGATCTGTGTTCCATGATCCTTATGTTTATGGGGCAAAAAGATTGTAAGAGCTCTTGAGGAGGTGCAGGACCATGTGGAAACAGAGTCCTACAAGTTCCTGAGAACCTGTTCATATGATTCAATGACAATGGTGTCAGCAAATACAAGTTCCATGCAAACTCAGGCAGATAATAACCCAGCATAGAACTAGGAAAATGAACAGCAGACCCTAATCTTATCTTTAGATATATTGGAAACTGATTTCTCCTAGATGAAGAAGAGCTGATTTTCCTAAAACTAGGGACTATATATAGGCTGACAAGACCTAGTGAATGGACTTGCACTGGAGAATTTCTGGGGACACTGACTTGACACAGTGGACTTTAAGAGGGATGACCAAGTATATAAGCTCTAGTGGGGGGGTTATGGGAGGGCGCTTGTGGGGATGGGGGTATAAAGATGATTATGATTGATTGAGATGTTCTGTATGAAATACACAAAATTTAATAAAAACAAACTTTAAAAAATCAACAAAAAGAAGCTCTAGTAACTACACAAACTCATGAAGATTAAATAAAGCATTCCTAAATCATGAATATGTCAAAGAAGAAATCCAAACAGAAGTAAAGGTACTCCTGGAACTAAATGAAAATGATAACACAATTTAAATTTCTGGGACACATTAAAAGCAATCTTCAGGGGGAGATTTATATCTCTAAGCACCTACATCCAAAAAAAAAAAAAAAAAAACCCAGAAAGAGCAGAAACAAAAGACCTAAATTGTACAATTAAAGTATTTGGAAAAGCAAGGACAAACCAAACCTAAATGAAAAAGATGAAAATAAAATATAAAAATCAGAGTAGAAATCAATGAAATGGAAACAAAGAAAACAATACAAAGAATCAATGAATGTGAGATGCTCTTTGAAAAGACAAATAAAACAGACAGACCTCCTAGCCCAGCTAACCCAAAGAGAAAGTGAGCAAATCTGAATCAACAAAATCAGAGGCAACATAAAAACCAACACCAAAATTTTACAGAAAGTTATAAGGGAACACTGTAAAAGCCTATATTTTATTAAGCTTGAAAATCTAAAATAAATGGACGAATATCATAATACAATGTATCCATCACAGTTAGTCCAGAATTAGATCAGCAGTTTAAAAGGATTCATAACAGATAAGGAAACTGAAACAGCACTGATTGCTCTTACAGAGGACCCAAGTTCAATTTATATCACCCACATGACAGCTAACAACTGTCTGTAACTCCAGTTCCTGGGGACTGGACACCCTCTTTTCGCCTCCATGGGCACTGCCCGACATGGGTGCACTTATGTACATGCAGGAAGTACACATAAAATAAAAATAAAATACAAAGCCTCCTGACTAAAAGAAGGTGATGCCCACATGTACTCAGGGCAGAATTATATCTGAATTTCAAAGATCTACAACCAATGCTGTTAAATTATTTAAAAATATGTAAACAGGCCAGGCGTGGTGGCACACACCTGTAGTCCCAGCACTTGGGAGGCAGATGCAGGCAAATCTCTGTGAGTTCAAGGCCAGCCTGGTCTGTATAGTGAGTTCCAGGACAGCTGGGGCTCCAGGGAGACCCTGCTTCAAAATGACAAAAAAAAATGTAAACAGAAAGAAAACTCCCAAACTGCTTCTATCAAACCAGAAATACTCTAATATCAACATCAGTTAAAGACAAGATAAAGCAGAAAAACATAGGCTCATATCCCTAATGAATGTAGACACAAAAAGTCTGAACAAAATATTTGCAAATCACACACAGTCTCACATCAAAAAAATCATCCACTATGATCAAGTCAGCTTTATTCCACAGATGTAAGAGTGGTTAGATATAAGTCAAAAATTGTAATATATCATGTAAAATCACATGATCTCAATAAATGAAGAAAAGTCTTAGAATAAAATCCAGCATGCATTTCTGATTAAAATCTTAGAGGGAATTGGAATTGAGGGAAGATGAAAATACCTCAATATAATTCAAGTTTCATAGAACAAACCCATAGCCAATATCTTTCTAAATGGAAAAGAAACTGAAAACAGGGTCTGGAAAGATGGCTCAGTGGTCAAGAGCACTGACTGCTCTTGCAGAGGATCCAGGTTCAATTCACAGCACCCATATGACAGCTAAAAACTGTGTGTAACTCCAGTTCCCAGGGATTCGACATCCTCTTCTGACTGCCATGGGTATTGCCCAATATAGGTGCCCTTATATACATGCAGGAAATACAATCATACACATATAATAAAGATAATAAATAATGGGTTAAGAAAGAAAATGGAAGCACTTCCATTAAAATCAGGATGCAGACAAGGCTGTCCACTTCCCCCACACTTTTTCAGTGTAGTCCTTAGAACTCTTGCTAGAGCAAAAAAACTAGACAAATAAATTAATGTGGTGCTAATTGTAGAACAAGAGGTCAAATTATCTCTATTTGCAGTTAATATCACATGTAAGAGATCTAAAAATTCCACCAGAAAACTTCTAGACATGATCAATAATTTTCAGCACTGTGTCAGGCTACAAAATTATTTTACAAACATCAGTAGTTGTCTTAGTTACGTTTGTGTTGCTGTGATAAAACACTATGACCAAAAAACTTATAGAAGGAAGAGTTTATTTGGTCTTAAGTTTTCAGAGGAATCAGAGTCCATCTTCTGAACAGATATGGTAAAAGAGATGGCCAGAACAGAAGCAGAAACAGAGGCTCACATCCTCAAGCTGGCAAAGGAAGCAGACAGTGATTGGAAATCCAGCAAAGATTAAAAACACTCTACGTCTGCCCCAAGTGACATGCTTCCTTCAGCAATATCATACCTTCTAAGACCTCTAAAAACATAGCCATCAACTGGGTAGACCAAGAGACTGCCAAAATAGCACAGGCTGTTGTCACAAGCTTTAGTTGCTTCCCAGAGCTAGAAGGTAACATTATACTGCTGAAAATACACCTTAATTTGGATATACGACTTGGAGCAATAGCACTAGAACTAACCTGTAAGCTACCTCCATGAAGACTATCATGTTATCAGAGGATACACGCAAGATGCTAAGGGAGAAAATAAATCAATGGTCCTTACCCAGCTATAAAGCCTAATAAACACACAAATGACTTATCTATCAAGCAAATTATCTCTATTGATACAGTAGTGTTGTTCTTTTCTTGGGGGTAATAAACAGCTGTCTAATTGGACCTAAAGACTGCTCAGTGGGAGGAAACTCGTGTATGATACTGGAAACCTTACACAATACACATGGCTAGAGAGGTTAAATCTTAGCGAAGAAATATTTTCTCACATACCTAGACCAACATATTTTTTTACTTTATTTATGTATTCTTATAATTACAGACAAGTATACCTCTCACCACTTATCAAAAAAAATTTATTTTGCAAGAGATGGAGACTACTACAGATTTCTGCAACTGTTCACTCACAGAGAATAAGTGTCTGTGAGATACCCATCCCCAAATGACACATCTACAATGCAACCTCTGCACCTAAGTTTCTGAGAACATAGTGGAACAAGGGTCAGAGTGAATATTAATGCATTGCTCAATTCTTGTGAGCTAAGCTTCCTCATGCAACAGACTGTGAATAACACAGAAAGATGCTATTAACCAAAGAGCAGAGTAAATGAGTCTGCAGAATGCTTTTCCTAGGGTAGAATACTTATATCAAACCTCAGTCATTCAAAGCTCAGAGATTATTCTGGAAAGGGCAGCACAAAGAGTATAAGATCCAGGGGTGTTTGATGGAAACAAAGAATCAAAGTTTTCCAGGTGGCATGTAAGAAGATAATAAGAACCTACAGCAATGGTAACACCATAAGCAAGATCCATATAAGCTCAAATCAGATAAAAATCCCACATAGAAGTGGGGAAATGTATAGAAAACCCAACCTTAAGTGGCAAGCTATTGGCAGTGGATGGCTACTGGTAGAGGGGGAAGAGTTCACCTTTAAGATAATAACTCTGTACAGGTTGGCTAGGCTCCAATTGAAAGACTCATATTGAGGGACATTTTGGGATCACAAATGTGGTTTGCTAAACCTTAACATATATGAGAGGATGTATGAAATCTGGCATGGGGCTAAAGGGGGAATTGGTGATAAGGGAGGGAGCCTAAATATGATCAAAATGCACTATATGAAATTCACAAAAATTAAATTACAAAATTCTAAGAGACAAAAGAAGAATAATAATGGAGACACAAAATAAGAATAATGATGGAGACATCGTCAAACCAGATTTCAAGCTATTTTACAGAGTTATAGTCATAAAAACAGCAGATATCTGGTAAAAAAACAGACACGTAGATAAATAAAACTAAATAGAAGACTCAAACGTGAGTGCACCTAACAATAGCCACCTGATTTTTTTTTTTTTTGGTCTTTTTGAGACAGGATCTCCCTGTAGCTACAGGTGGCCTGGATTCACTATGAAGACCAGGCTGGCCTCAAAGTCACCGGGATCCACCTGTGTCTGCCTCGAAAGTGCTGGGATTAAAGGTGTGTGCCAACACAGCTAGTGCCACCTGATATTTTTGAAAGATTACTGATAATACACAGTGGCAGAAAAAAACAGCATCTTCAAAAACAGTACTGGGATGTCCACTTGTAGGAAAATGAAATTGGATCCAAAGCTATCATCCTGCACAAACACCAACTCCAAATGGATAAAAGACCTTCATATAAAATCTGGAATGCAGAAATTGTTAAAAGAAAACCTATGTAGTACACTACAAGATACAGGTTCAGGAAAGGACTTTCTAAATTAGTTTCCATTTGCTCAAGTATTAAAACCAACAACTGACAAATGCAACCTCATTAAACCCAAAAGCCTCTGCAAATAAAGGAAATAATCTAGTGAAGAAAATGGCCAAAGAGTAGGACAGAATCTTTGCCAGATATAGGTATGATAGAAGATTAGTAGTCAGCATATACAAAAAATTCAAATAACAAAGAATCAGGGAAACAAATGACCCAATTAAGAATGGATTTTGGGACAGCTTCCTGGAGCCAGCAGCTTGCCTGGGTAGGTTTGGCTGCTGTGCCCACTGTGCCTTGACTCTCCAGGCTTCATTCACCCTCCCAGCTCCCCAAACCCATCTCTCCTCCTAGCAGGGGACTGACACATTTCCTGTCTTGGCACCCTAGACCCCCTGGACTCACCTCTTGGCCCAAACTCCCCACTGCTTCCAGATCCTTTCATCCAGACCAAACCAATTCCTCCCTTTAGCTCCCACCTCCCTTTGCATCTCTGGGCTGCTGAGTCCCACAACTTCCTGGAGACAGCAGCTTTCCTGGGTAAGTTTGGCTGTGCCCACTGTGCTTTGACTCTCCCAGCCTCATTTACACTCACAGCTCCCCCACCCCATCTCTCCTCTTAGCACGGGCACTGGCCCATTTATTGTCTTTCCACCCCAGACCCCTGGACCGACCTCTTAGCCTAGAATCCCAATTGCTTCCTGAACATTTGCATCCAGACCAACATAATTCCTTCTTGTAGATCCCACGAGCCCTCCGGCCACTTGTCTCTTCCACCTCCATTTGCATTCCTGAGGGCCAGCAACTTTCCTGGGCCCTGATCCAAGGCCAGCCCAGCCCTCAAATTCCTGAGGCCAGCATCTCTCCTGGAGGGATCCAGACCTTAGGAGAAAGCCTGATAACATCTGATCCTCATCTCACTTGGGCCTCTGTGGGAACTCCTGAAGACTAAAGCAATTTGGTCACTCCAATATTAAATCTCGAAAGAATGAAACTAAAGTCTAGACCAACCAGCTTTTCAGGCCCAACAAGTAAACCACAAGAGCACATAAAGTTTGCAAAAAGAACCACATCTAAATTCAACAAAAGAAGGCTTGAGTCTCACACAAGAATCAGAAACTATGAAGGAAATTCACATGTCAAAGTCACAGAGAAAAAATAATAATATGAAAAACCAAAATAATAAATCCTCACCAAGAACCAATAGTCCTCCAGAGGAGTTCAATGAGAACTCCTTAGAGATAACACAGGACATGGAACTCAAAAGAACAATTATAAACATGATAAAAGAATTCAGTGAATTTAAAGAACACACAAAGAAATCAAAGAACTGAAGGAAGATAATGATAAACTTCTGAATGAATTCAGAAAAGTTACAAATACTGAAGAATACTCAGGCTGAAATGAAGAAAATGAAACACTCAGTATGCCAATTATAAACAAAAGGAGAAAGCCTCACCAATAGGATTAATTAAAATAAAAAACAGACTATCAACACTGAAAGATAAAATAGATGAACTAGACCACGCAAACAAAGATTATGAAAGATTTAAGAAAACACAGGACTGGAATATGCAGAAATATTGTGACAGCAAACTAACGAATCATAGGGATACAAGAATTAGAAGAATCTAAGGATAATGGTATTCACCAGATCGTCAACAGGATTGTAGAAGAAAATTTCCCAAAATTAAAGAAAGACATGTCCATACAAACATAAGAAGCATGTAGAATTCTAAATAGACATGACCAGAAAAGAAACTCTCCATGGCACATCATACTCATCAGAGTAAAAGCACTAAATGTTCAGAACAAAGAGAGAATATTGAAAGCTGCAAAAGAAAAACAACAAGTCACATAAAGGAAAACCCATCAGAATAAGAGCTGACTTTTCAGTGCAAACTATGAAAGCCAGAAGAGCCTGTACCAAAGTATTCCCAGTTCTAAATGACCACAGAGGCCAAAAGAGATTTCTTTACCCAGCCAAAGTGTCTATTATAGTCAAAGGGGAAAGAAAAATCTTCCATGTCATAAATAGGCTGAAAGAATTCATGATCACAAAACCAACCATTCAGAGAGTGCTTGAAGCAATACAAAGAGCTGAAGAAAGGAACTACTATACCCAAGGGATTAAGGAAAGAAACTTAATGAAGGTATAACTATGGAAATGCACAGCAACACCAAGAATGTGAACAGAAATAAAAATGACAGGAATCAATACACGTGTTTCGTCAATAACTTTAACTATCAATGGATTGAACTCCCCAATCAAAAGACAAGACGAGTTGAATGGATTAAGAAACAAAACCCATCTTCTTGCTCTCTGCAAGAAACTCATCTCACATTCAAGGACAGGAATTACCTTAAGGTGAAACAATGGAAAAAAATATACCAAGCGAATGGTACTAAGAAAAAAGGAGGCATTGTGATTCAAAATCAGACAAAATAGACTTCAAAATAAAACTAATCAGAATAGATAAAGGGGGCTACTTCATTCTGATCAAAGGAATAATTGAACAGGAAGATATTACAATCATGAACATATATTCCCCAAACTCCGGTGCACACAACTTCATAAAAAATGTACCACAGGACTTTAAGACCAAGGTTAACCCCAACTCAATAATAGTAGGGGATTTCAAAACCCCATTGCCTCCATTAAATAGAACAGGACATAGAATTAAGAGAGGGATATCTGAATTAAACAATTCCATACATCAAATGGGCCTAACAGACATCTACCAAATATTCTACCCAAGCACCAAAGAATATGGAGTGCCCCATGGAACCTTCTCCAAAATCGACCGTATACTGGGCCACAAAAAAAAACTTCAACAACTGCAAAAATATAGAAATAATTCTATGCATTCTATCAGACTACAATGCAATAAAGCTTAATATCATCACCAGAAGAAACCCCCATAATTACATAAACACATGGAGATTAAACAACATACTCCTGAATTATGAAAGGGTCAAACGAGAAATTGAGAAAGAAATAAAAGTATTCTTGGAGCCAAATGAAAATGATAATGCAACAGAAGAAAACCTCTGGGACATGCTGAAAGCCATCCTTAGAGGGAAGTTTATAGCTCTAAGTGCCTACATTAAAAAAATCAGAAAGAACACAAATAAATCACTTAACATTGCAACTCAAGACACTTGAAAAGCAACAACAAATGAAACCCAAACCCAGCAGGGAAGAAGAAATAACAAAAATCAGAGCAGAAATTAATGAAATAGAAACAAAGAACACAAAATAAAGAATCACTCATCCAAGAGCTGATTCTTTGAAAAGATAAACAAGTTTGACAGACCTCTAGCCCAGTTAACCAAAAGAAAGAAAGAGTACTTCCATTCAAGAATATCAGAGAGGAAAGGGGAAACATCACAACAGACACAAAAAAGACACAGAACATTATAAATTAATAATTTTAAAACCTATACGCTACTAAATTTGAAAACCTGAAAGAAATGGATGGGTATCTAAAATCATGGGAACCACCAAAACTAAACCAAGAAGACATCAACATCTTAAATAGACCATAACACTTAAGGAAATTGAAACAACAATACAAAACCTCCTGACTAAAAAAAGCCCAGGACCAGATGGATTTATAGCAGAATCCTACCAGACATTTAAAGAAAATGTACAACCAATATTACTTAACTTATTCAAAAAGATAGAAATGGAGGGAGAACTTCCAACTTCCTTCTGTGAAGCCAGCATCACTCTAATACTAAAGCCAGGTAAAGATACAACTGAAAAAGTAAACTATAAATGCATATCTTTTATGAACATAGATGCAAAAATTCTCAACAAAATACTTGCAACCCGCATACAGACACACATCAAAAAGATCATCCACCATGATCAAGTCAGCTTTATTCAGGAGATATAGTAATGGTTGAATATACGTAAGTCGATAAACGTCACAAATCTTGTGGACTGAAAGTCAAGAACCACATGGTCACATCAGCAGATACAGAGAAGGCCATTGGCAAAATTGAACATGCATTTATGTTCAAAGTCCTAGAGGGAATTGGACTGGAGAAGCATATCTCAACATAATTAAAGCCATATGCAACAAACCCACAGTCAACATTTTTCTAAATGGAGAAAAACTGGAAGCATGTGCAGTAAAATCAAGAGCCAGGCAATGCTGCCCACTCTCTTTACTACTTTTTAACATAGTTCTTGAAACTCTTGCAAGGGCAATAAGAAAAAGGAGTGAAATTAAATGAGTAATAATTGGAAAAGAAGGGATTAAATTATTGCTTGTTGCAGATGATATGATATCTAAGAGATGTAAAAAATTCCTAGAAATTATTAACATGTTCAGTAAAGTGGCAGGATACAAAATTAATCTACAATAGTCTGTAGCCTTTCTATATACCAATAAAAAGAAATTACAGAAAGAGTACATAGAAACACTCCTTTTCACAATAGCTGCAAAAAATAAAATATCTTGGAATAAACCTGACCAATGACATTAAAGAACTCTATAATGAAAATTTTAAATCTTTAAGGAATGGGATTGAAAAGACATCAGAAGAGAGAAGGACTGCCCATGCTCATGGATTGGAAGAATTAATATTGGGAAAATGACCATTGTACTAAAACCCATTTATAGATTCAATGCAATGCCAATCAAAATCCCCATGACATTATTCACAGAGTTGGAAAAAAATTCTAGGATTCATATAGAATCACAAAAGACCGAGGATAGCCAAAGAATCCCTGAGCACCAAGAGCAATCCTGGGGGGATTACTATACCAGAGTATAAACTGTATTTCAGAGCTATAGTCATGAAAACGACATGATACTGGCACAAAAATAGACCCATAGATCAAAGGAACAAAATTGAAGACAAAATATGAGTACATGGAATTTCAGCCACCTGGTATTTGACAAAGGGGCCAAGAACATTCACTGGAGGAAAGACAGCATGTTCAGCAAATAGTGCTGGCAAAACTACATCTCCACCTGAAAAAGAGTGAAACTAAAACCCTATCTTTAACCTTGCACAAAAGTCAACTCTACATGGATCAAAGACCTCAATGTAAAGCCTGAAACACTGAATCTATTACAAGAAAACATTGGTAAAAGCCTACAAAGTATAGGTGTAGGAAAAGGTTTTCTAAACCAGATATCAATTGATCAGGGAAAAAGGTCAAGAATCAACAAATGGGACCTCATTAAACTAAAAAGCACATCAAAAGAAGCAACCAAAGAAGTAAAGGAAAACCCACAGAATGGAAGAAAATCTTCACTAGCAACACATCTGACAGAAGTTTAACATCCAGAATATTTAATGAACTCAAAAAATAAAGAACCAAGAAAGGAAGTAACCCAATTAAAAGATGGGCTAAGGAGCTGAAAAGAGAGATCTCAAAAGAAGAAATAAAGATGGTAAGATGCATCTTAACAGGTGTTCAACATCATTAGTAATTAGGGAAATGCAAATTGAAACTACTTTAAGATACCATCTTACCTCAGTCAGACTGGCTAAGATTAAGTGAACAAATGATACCAAATGTTGGAGAGGATGTGGGGAAAGGAGAACGCTTATCCATTGCTGGTGGGATAGCAAACTTATTCAACCCCTATGGAAAGCAATGTGGAGAACTAAAAACTACAAATGAACCTACCATTTGACCCAGTTATACCACTCCTTGGCATGTACCCAAAGAACTCATCCTATTGCAGAGACACATGTACATCCATGTTTGTTGCTGCTCTTTTTATAATAGCTAAGAAATGGAAGCAACCTAACTGTTGCTCAACTGACCACTGTATACTGAAAATGTGGTTCATTTATATGATGGAGTTTTATTCAGCAGTAAAGAAAGATGAAATCATGAAATTTGCAGGATGGAATGAGAAACTGTTACACTAAGTGAAGTAACATAGACTCATAAAAAAGATGTATGTTCTCCTTCATATGTGGATCCTAGCACCAAATTCTTATAAGTGAGTATGTATCCAGGCATAACTACAGGAACCAGCATAATGAAAGGAACCAGGGAGGTAAAGGCAAAGAAAGAATCTGAATGAGAAAAACAGTAGAAAACAGGTGTTAATAAGGGAGATATGGATTAAAATGGAGTTATTTTGTGGAGAGGGGAGAGGGATGGTTATACAAGGAAAATTGGAGATAAAGTTAAAGAAGGAGCTCATGAGAGGTGGGACCATAGGAGAAAGTTATTATTAAGGTAGAAATGGGAAAAGAGGTGGCACTTTAAATGGTGAAACGATGGTATAGGTGTTAGACAATGTGAAAGATAAATAATGCCTAGCTAGTTTTTTTTTATAAAAACAGAGGGATCCATATTAATCAAACAACCTGACAAATTATACATACAACTAGCTCCAGGAATATAATACATGTCTAGGCAAGGTTTGTCTGCACACGTTTGGTCTTTGCCCAAGATTTATCTGCATAGCACATGGAAATTAAAAGTACCAGACTGGTGGAACTAACCCTCTTGGATGTCTAACAGCCATACTTTGAGGCCTGTACTAATTTGGTCAGAGGGACATAAAGGGACAGTTTTTGCTCCTTGCCCTCCTAGGTCAACTAAGCTCCAGAGAACTATGAGCATCTCTCAAAATGTCCTGTATCTGAGGTGTCTCACCTGTCTTCTTGATCAAGGAGGCCATGGAGACTCCACCAAATGGATTTGAACCAGTGTCCAGTCTACAAAGAGGAGGGTCAAAACAGAAGAAACATTTCCTCCATGCTTCCAAGCGAAGCCATCCATGTTTGAGCAGAACATTTGACTTATCTTCATATAAATGGAACTGGTAAAAGAAATGAGCCAGGGACTCTTCCCAAGCCCATGTGTCCTCTGAGGAACAAACCCTCAAATGGCCTTACGAGTAAAAACAAATTGGTTTATCTGGGCCATCTGTATGGTCTTGAACACAAAAGTATAAACAAAGATTAAAGGGATCAATATAATTTTTTAAGAGTCCATGTATATATGTAAAAGCTACGTAACAAGAAACAATGCCAGACAGGCGATACCTTCCTTTAAGTTTTTGGCCAGGGTGGCCCTAAAGACTCCCAGACAGTAACCCAGCATAGAACTGGGAAAATGAACAGCAGACCCCAATCTTATCTAAAGGAATATTGGCGACTGATTGCTACTAGATGAAGAAGAGCTGATCTACCTAAAACAAGGAACTCTAGATAGGCTAACTAGAGTTAGTGAATGGACAAGCACTGGAGAATGGCTGGGGATGCCAACAACACAGTGGACAATAACAGGGTTTACAGAGTGCTCTAGTGCACAGGAGAGACTGTGGGAGTTTGCCATTAGGATGTCGGTATATAGATGAATAGGATTGTTTGGGATGTTCTGTATGAAATACAGAAACACAAAAAAATCAACAAAAATAAAAATGGGTTATATTTGAGGATGAAGCAAAAAAGTTTGCTTCATGTTCATTAGTAGAGGTGAAACACATTACCTGATGATTTTATATCCATGCTCAGGTGCCAAGGATCTCAGAAAGTAACTGACTGTGACCAGTAATAATCAGTTATGTAGAAAATAGAGACACATTTGCAAACATCTAATTGTTAGTAGTATTAAAAATGAGATTTTCTGTATGAAACAGTATATTTTAAAATGAAATGCAGATCTTTTTCAAAGGTTAAAACCTCATTCAATTTTATGTCTTATAGGGTTTATACCAAGTTCAATATTGTATAACTGTATTAATTCATCTGTGAACTGAAAAATTTACATCCACTTTTGAAAGAGATATATCCTTGCTCTGGAGCGTGTTACTATGTTAAAGCTGCAATGAAAAAAAAATGTTTATTTTTGGAGGAGCT
>NW_008351466.1:3281110-3300512 GCF_000622305.1 Nannospalax galili | reverse complement strand
AGACATGTATCCTTGCTCTGGAAATTTTTATTGAATATGTTAAAGCTGTAATGAAATGCTTCTTCTAATCATGTGGTTGTTAAATAAATAATTTAAAAAAGAATGGATTCTGGAACTGAACAGAGATTTCTCAAAGGAATAAATAATAGTTACTAAGAAATATCTTTAAAAGTAGTCAACATCCTTACCAATTGGGGAAATGCACATTAAAACTCTTTAATATTTCATCCTACCTCAGTCAGAAAGGTTAAGACCAAGAAAATAAAACCTGACAACCAATGATGACTTAAATGTGGGGTAAGAAAAACCCTCATTCACTGTAGGTGCGATTGCAAAGGGGTGTAGGCATTTTGGAGATTAGTGGGGAGAAATCTCACAATAATAAAACTGATATACCAGTATATCCCAATTATACAACTCTTGACATATACCCAAACCCTTGATATCCTACTTCACATATGCTTTCTTATCCATGTTTATTGAGGCTCTTTTCACAATAGCTTAGAAAGGGAAACAGTGTAATATCCTATAACCTTCAATGGAAGAAAGGCTAATGAATATAAGGTTCATATGCATAAATGACTTCCATTCATCTGTAAAGAAATATGAAATAATAAAATTTACAGGTAAATGAACAGAACTCACTGACTGAGGCAATTCATACCCAGAGAAACAAATGCCACATACTCATTCTCATTTGTGGATTCTAGGTACAAACCATTAATTGTGCATATAGAACAAAAATAACCATGGAAGCTAGAACAGTGGAAAGGGCTCACTGGGGGACGAGGGAGAAGGATTTCTACAGACTGTAGTAGCAGTACATTAGGCACTATCACTGGATAAATGGGAAAATTGCAGAAGATTTTAACTTTGAATTTCGGTGGGGAATAATTCTGTAAGAGAAGGAGGAAGGAGAGATAATATTAAGGATGTCTGCAAAAGCATAGATAAATGTATTATTTAACCAGATTACTTATAAAAACACACATATGAAATAGGGGTGTGTGTGTGTGTCTGAAGGCCAACAAAACTCTCATAAATTATCATAGTGCCATGAAAGGGAAAACTCCCTTCATGCTGTTGGTCATATTAGTCCAAGAGACTCCCAAATTCGTGCAGGCTATTGCCAAAGCCTTTATTTGCTTCCCATAGTGTGAAGGTTAAACAGTATTTTTAAGAATACTACACACTTCAGAAACAGGATTTGGAGAATTTGATGTGGAACTGATATGGAAGCCTCCTCCTTTAAGACTAAATCTCATAGTAGCTGAATGTGTTATGCCAAATGCCATGGGAGGAAAGGAATCAATATCGATACGTAGTGTTAAAGCCTATGGACCACAACAATTTCTTTGCAGCAAATTATCTCTATTGGCACAATAGTGGCACTTTCATCTGGGGGTATTGAACAGATAGATATCTAATTGTACATAAAGCACACTCAGTAGGATATAATTCATGCATGGTTTTGTAAATATAGTCAAATACCCATGGTTAGTAAGGACATAGATCGTAGAGAAGAAACTCCTACTGCCAATTTCCTAAGCCAATATAATTTCTTACTATATTGCAAATAATTTTCCTTTTCTTTACAGACAAGTGTAGCTATTACCACTCATCAAAAAAGCTTCTTTTTGCAACAGATGGAGACTACTTACAAATTTCCACAACTGATCAAATATAGAGAATAAGAAACTCTGTGATGCCTAGCCCCAATTGATACAATTACAATGCATCCCTTCATCCTAAGCCTTAGGGAACATCCTGGAAGAGGGGACAGAAAAATTACAAGCGACCCCAGATGCCAGCTACTAGAAAGTGTTTTCTAGACATGACAGTGATAGAGCTACAGGCAATCAATGAATGCTGAGGGAAGGAAAATCATTTTGCTCCAGAGATTAACTCCTTAATACGTTATTCAATTCCAAATGATCACTCTTAAACACATGTACAAATAAGCACCATTAAATTGATTCACTGAAATACATAACACACCCAAAAATAAACAAAGGAGAAGATAAGAAATTGAGACAGGGTTGGGAAGAACGTGGGAGGAGCTGGAGGGGGCCGAAATGTAGGGGCTAATGATTAAATACAGTACTCATGTATGAACTTCTCAAAAATACTTAAAAATATATTATTTAAAAAAAAAACCTGACTCGATAGACCTTCTAACATAAATGTCAGAATGTGTGAAATCCACTGGGAAACCTATTGGAGGGTGGGGAAGGGGGGCGCCATAAAGATGATTAAGATGTTGAGTATGATATACACAAAAATTCAATAAGATATATGAAAAAATGAAAAATATTTTTTGGTCAAAAAAATCCCTACTTTTAAAAGAATGATGTCATAATTGTGTTTCATTAAGCTTTGTATATGTATGAAGGCAAATTGGAATGGACAGTGAGATGGGATGTAAATGCACAAAATTTTCAGTGATCATCATTGACTGATACATATATAGAAATTTGTTTCATATTTTTCTTCAAGAAGTTTTTAAATTTATAAACAGAAGTGCATTTTAGAAACAGTGGTGGCACTGAAACATAATAAATATATGTCCATATTTAATGATCCTAGCATAATGAGCATTTAGTTGCTCAAGCAAAACAAAAACTTTCATGGTATAAATATTTTGAAAAATTGCCTAAAGTTATATAAGGATAGAAAATAGAATTTAAGTATAGTTTATATGTAAAGGCAGAACACTGGATCATATTGTCTAAAAAGTCACAAGATTTTAATAAATGGTATCTTATAAGTTTGCAAATATCTGAAGATGAAGACCTTTTCAAGGAAAGGTAAAATGATTCCAAGTCTGCTTCTTTATGTAATTTATATTTTTAGTGAGATTTTGTATATTTCATATAACAGATCTTAATTAACTTTAGAACCCCTCTTCAATCCATGTCCCCCATATTCCCCCACTGGATTTCATACATTATGTTATCCATATATTTTAAGTCCTAAAGGGGCAAGCATTTGTACACTGATATTCCTCAGTACAAGTTCATGCATTGGAGTCTAATCAATCTATCTACAGTTACTCAACTTTAAGAAGATCTACTCTCCCTCGCCCCACAGTAATCAGTTGCCAGTAATACATTGGCTAAAGTTGGGGCCTGCTGACCATTTCCTCAGTTTTATGATGGATTTTAGTCTGATCGAGTCAGCATGATTCTTGTGCATGCTGTCACTATTGCTATGAGCATATAATCAAGTTCCCAGAGGCCAGAAATCTTGTTTCATTATGCTCATGCCCCAACCCTAGATCTTACAATCTTTCCACTCCCATTTCTGTAATGGTCCCTGAGTCATTGGAGGGTGGGTTTTAAAATAGGAGTCCTTAGAAACATGGACTCTTCAGTCTCTCTTATTCACTAAAACTTGGTCAGTTATGAGCTTCTGTATGCATCACATTCTGTCGTGTGCGGAAGTTTCACTGGTGGGAATTGAGGGCTATGTTAATATTCTCTCTATTCCCTGTTCCTTTATGTCCCATGAGTCTTAGGTGTTGAGGGTCCATTGTAGATGTGTCACTTAGGGCTTGGCATCTCTCAGGTGTATATTTTCTGTGTGACTAATTGTGGAACCTTGCAATAGCCTCCATCTGTTGCAGAAAGATGCTTGTTTGATGACTGGTGTGTCGTATACTTGTCTGTAAATATAAGGATCCATATGGAGCATATGGTAAGAAATTTACTTTGTCTAGAGATATGACAGAGATAGGGTTTTCTCTTCAGTGATGTGTATTTGGCTATATCTACAATACCACACATGAGTTCCCTCCCATTGAGGGGGCTTTAAGTCTAATTAGGTAGCTGTTTAATACTCCTAGTTAAGTTCCACTGCTGCACCAATGGAGATAGTTTGTTGTGCCATTCACTGATTATTAGATTTTACAAGTAGGTTAGACCATTAATTGATTTCCCCCTTAGCAGCTTGCATAATATCTTCTAAAATTATGGGAGATAGTCTTCAGGGAAGTGAAGTAACACAGACTAAAAAATAGGTGATGTATGTTCTCCCTTATTTCCGGATTTAGCATCTATCTCTTATTTGTGAATACATATCCTGATATCACAGCATCAGCCTGAAAAATGGAAAGGAATCATGAAGCTAAATGGTAAGAAAGAGCCTGAGCGAGGGAGATAGTAGGAGACAGATGTTACCAAAGGAGATATGGGGAAAATGGGGGTATTCAACTGGGGAGGGAGGAGGGAAGGACATACAAAGAAACTTGGTGGTAAAGGGGGAGAAAGAATTCAAGAAAGGGGGGATAACAGGATGCAGGTCTTATCAAAGGGAAAATGTGGAAACTGGCTGTCCTTAAACTGCAGAGGGAGGAGTTAGGGCACACAGGAAGTGAGAGAGGAAAGGTAAAGAAAGCTTAGGTGGTGTGAAAAGCCAGAGAGAAGTGCATGAACTCATTGTCCTGAAAAAATACACATACAATATGTGAACATGAATGCCTGTGTGTACCTGAAGGCTATATAACAAGAAACACAGTGCCAGACACATGGAACCTCCCTTTGAGTTGTTGATCAGGGTAGTACAAGAGACCACCAAAATAACAGGCTATTGCCACAGCCTTTGATAAACTCCCAGAACTTGAAGGCAAGACCCTTTTTCTGAAGACAAGATATACTTTGGACACTGGACTTGGAAGAATGGAGCTCAAAATGACCTGGAAGCATCCTCCCTGAAATCAAAACTGCTGCTTAGATTGCTTTAACAATCAGAATTACTTGAAGAACCTGTTCTGATCCCATATGACATTTTCCTTATCCCTGTCTTGCCTACAGATTCATGTCAAGGAATCATCCTCAGAATCACCCAAGCATAGCCATCTTCAGATTTCAGTTCAGTGGTTTCAAAAGGATACAGTTCATCATGACAAGGATAATACAACAACAAATGGCAGGCATGGCAATAGTAGGAGGAAGTTGAGAGATCATATGTCAAACATAGGTATGAATCAGAGACATTTGTTGTTTCTTTAAGGGTGTGATACTAGATAGGTTAACCAGGGTGCAGTGGATGGATGCACACCAGACATTTGCATCACAAACTTTGCTTGATTGGCTTTAACATATATGACTGAAATCCAGAGGAATGGGGGTGGGTCTATAAGAGCGGTGTAAATAGGGGAGGGGTCTAAATATGATCAAAACATATTGTATTAAAATCACAAAAATTCATTAAATAAGAATAGTTCTGCACCTTCTGCCCTATGAGGACATAGTGTTCACTCCCTCTAGAGGATGCACCAAAAGTGTCTATCTAGGATGGAGAGACTAATATCCACAAGACACTAAACTGCTGGAATCTTAATTTTGGACTTTCTCCAACCTCCGAAACTATGAGGAGGTAAATGTTTGTTTTTATGCATTTCCCATCACTTTGTTATAGCAGTAGAGTTTAAGATGTGGTTCATCTGATGCAAATGCTGAAATACTTGAAAGTTTTCAAAAATGACCAAACAGAAATACATACCAAGCAAGAAGAAGCTCTAATATCCTTCTTCTTAATAATCTGGTGAAAATTTGTTGTCATTTGTTTTCTTGATGATAGCCATTCTTACTGGGGTGAGATAGAATCTCTATTTATAATGACCAGATAAAAATACTTGATAAAGTTTTATTCAGCCAGGAAAAAAGTGAAATTATGATACTTGCTGGAAAATAGATGGAAATAAAAATCATTACACTAAGGGAAATTAGCCAGACACAGACAACCTGAGTGCTTTCTCTTATATGAGGGTTGAAGATTTTAATATTTTAATAAATGTGTGTTTGTGTGTATACATATTTATGCGTGCAAGTGTGCATGTACATGTATTGGTCATGAAACTAGAAGGGGAGCTCAAGAAGAAATCTCAATGGAAGTGAGAGGGAAGAAGAAGAACAGAAATCAATGAAATACATATTAACTGAAAGCAGAGGGGTTGATGTTGTAGGAGAGGATGGGGTCAGTAAGAAAGCAAGAGGGGAGTCATTTAGAGGGACAAATAAGGACGAACTAAGCATGTGAATGCCTCAGTGAAATCTATCACCTTGTATGTTAACAACAAAATATAATAAAAGTGAATTTTCCCATTTTGAAAGAAGTCTATTTGGCATCAGTTCATGCATAAAAGCATTTAAAATTGATTAGAACACATCCTTGATTTCTAGAACATTTCAGTAGAAATAGCCTGAAAACTATATAGTGAAAAAGTTAAAAATCATTTAGAATTTGAGTCAAATTGTCATATTACCATGCTGAACAGATGCCTTAGCAAACAATTTATAATTCCTAAATATTCTCAGATTATGTAGCTATCAATGTTTGGCTTGATTTGTGAATGATTGTGAGTTATAGATTACACTTTGATTATTTCTAATGTTCGTAGCACAATGAACATATATGGATAGGTGGACATCAGCATTCTGTCATGGTCCTATGGTTGCTGCTCAGATTTTGGACGTATTGTTTATAATACAACTAGGAGCTATGGTTTATGCAATGACCCGTTTAACTAGATTTCTTTATCCAGCAACGATTTCCACTGTTTCTTTTCATCATGTTACCAAGACGCAAGTTTTCTCAGAGCCATAGTATGGGCTTTGGTGAGCTGTAAGCAGATAGAAATAAAATTGAAGTGCTCCAGAGATTTATATATAATATTATAGAAGCTGAGGTGAAAAAGTGAAAATAAATTTGGTTTTGAAGTTGGAAAACGCATTTACCATTGCATTTTGCACCAAGGAGAATCAATTCAACACTGGTACTACAATAGAAATCTAAGTAGAAAGGCAATGATCCTCCCCATAAGTTCAGCTCCTGGTTTTGAAAGGAGGAATTTTCATGATTGTAATTATTTCTTTTTGTGATCCTAATAAATTTGTTTTACTATGATATCTGATAATTAGAGGTGTATCTATTTACATCTGTATGCATTTACTTTATATGACACGGGAAGTCTTGATAATTTCGTGTCAGCTACCTTATTTGACATATTCTTTATTAGACTTATGAGGGTATGTCTTAAAGGCATAGTGTTTAAGCCATGCTAAAATATTTGATGGATAAGGGGAGGGAATTCTTACTCTGATTTCATAACAATAACCACTATCTAGACCCTGAAAGTATTAGTGAAACAGGTTTTTAAATTGATATAAGGAAAACAGTAAGAAACATTTACTAAATCAGATGGGCTTTTAAAAACAACTGCAAGGTTCTGGGTACTTAAAGTCACTCACTTATTGGAGCCTGGTACAAAATACTCACATCTGTGACAGTTTTTATAGAACACATATAAAGGAAAGAAAGGTATAACTTTGCTTTGAGAGATTGAACATAGTCTCTAGGACTTTAGATTCACATTTTGAATCAAAAATGCAAAATATAGATTTGAACAACAGATAATTTTATAGTGATTTTCTGTTTGGTGTGAAATTTCTCTCCCTATTATAGATTAATAATATCACCAGAGCCTACATTATATTCTGAAACTTTGACCTACGGCATATAGGAAACCTAATCTTCATGAAGTGGTGTTTTACTAGTCATTAGAATATTTATGCTACTATATATAATCTAGATTTCTTTAATTTTAATGTTAAATCTTATGATATGGTGTAAAAGTATTGATATTTATTTACTTAAGCAAACAAACCTCTATTAGCTATTTTCTAATAGTAATATGTAAAATAGCAATGCAATAAGTTTTTTTTTGGAGGTTATGTAGAATACAAACAAAGGTTGTGTATGCACTTCAGTGATGGGCACCCAAACTTACTCATGCTTCTTTCCAAACTTTATAAGCTGTTATAACTTTCATAAGCAGGGAAATGGTGTGTAGACCTGTCTGTCATATATTTGCAACTTCCTGATAACCCATAGTTATTTCAAACATAAAGCTTAAAAAGAAGCAGTAATGAAATACATTCTTATGTACTCACCATCAAGCTGTACTGCTAAGTTATGCTTAACTTAATGCCTCTCAAGGGTTTCTGAAACATTTCATTCTAAAATTCATTGAAAACATCAAAATGTTCCATTTTACTATATTATTGATATTGATACTCTACTGGAACCTAAGCTTAAATAAACTTTAAAATATTTATTCAGCCGAAGTCTTTATTTTAGTGAATAACATAATAAAAATGATATATTCTGAAAATCTGGATTTTTATCAATAATGGCAGAGGAGGTAATATTGAAAAATGAAAAATTTTGTATTCTTAGCATCTGTCATTCAAATGTTACTCTTTCAGCTAACCTTAAAATACAGTAAATATTTTCCATTATTAAAAAGCCAACAAACTTTTCTTATTGGAATCAAATGAAAGGAGTTTTAAATTATCTGAACTGAACATCGTAATGAACATTGAGATTAAAATAGAATTGTTTTCAATTGCCAAACATGATTAGGGGGGTTGAATAGACCTAGGTGATTTGAGGGAAGTAAGACCTGAGAAAGCATATAGCATGGATACAGGTTAATAACAAAGAACTCATGTGTCAACCTAATGCAATAAACTCCAATATTTAACAGTCAATGTGTATTACAAATTCTTCAGCTTTTTTCATTTACATTTTTTATTTTTTGCTGTATTTTTATCTGATACATAACAATTATATAATTTTTGATTATATATTATATTTTATAGCTATGTGCTTTGTGTAATAATCAAATGAAAGTAATGCACATCTATTGCCTCAAATACTTAAGAGATTTAGCAGTGAAAATTTTTAAATTATCTTTTCCAGCCATCTCAGAACACAATACATTACTGTTAGCAGTAATCACTTTACTTTGGAATAATAATTAAAAAAGCCAGAACGTACTCTTTTTGTCTAACTATAGTAATCACTGATTAATAATTCGCTATTCTCCTCTGTCCCTCTTATTCTTCGCATTTGGTAAGCAATTTTCTGCTCTCAGTTCCTGAGGTCTACTATTTTGGTTCCACATATGGGCAATGCCACGTAGTAGTTGTTCTTCTCTGCCTGGTTTATTTTGGTGAGATAATGCTAACCAGCTGTTTCCATTATAAGATTTCTTTATTTTATAGTTGTAGTGTACTCCACTGTGGCTACATTTCTCAGATCCTTTTATTATTTGTTGTTGGATACTTAAGCTGATTCTTCTTTTTGGCTACTGTGACTAATGTAGCAATAAGTGAAGGTAAAACTTCAGTATAGTGATTTTATTTCCTTTGGATATATCTCAGTAATAGTATTACTAGGTAATATTACAGTTCTACTTAATAGCCTTCTTGCTTTTTTCCATAAATGAAGCACCAATTTACATTTCCACTGATCCATGAGAAAGGAATCCTCTCCAAATTCTGGCTAGTAGATTATCCTTTGTGATTCGATAGTAGTCATTCTATTTTTATACAATAATAATAAGCTTGTTATAACTTAAGTATCAATTTATAAGTAGAAAAACACAAAGGACAATGAACAATATCTTTTTCTTTTTTCCAAGTCTCTTTAATTTATTGGTTATTGATGATAACTGCATCTTACACTTACATCTTCATTAAATCTATGTTTGTTTTGTATTTTTGTTGAAGGATATAAAGAAAATTATATCATACAATTTAAAAGCTGGAAAGGGAAAGGATAAGAGGCTATTTGTAATGTGCTAGACGAAAACTCTACAACTGAAATTTTCCAAAAGTCTAATTATAATTTGGAAAATAAAATCATATTTACCTTGGTTAGATTCCCTATTGCTGTGACGAAACAGTCTAATACCAATTTGGGCAGGAAAGGGTTTATTTGCTTAACCTCCTGGGTCACAGTTCATCACTGAGGGAGCCCAAAGTAGGAAATCAGGGCAGGAACCTGGACATGGAGGAACCCTGCTTACTGACTTGCTCCTCTAGCCCATGCTCAACCTCTCTTATACAATACAGGACAATATGACCAGAGATTCAACTCCCACAGTGGGTTGGACCCTCCCACATCACTCAGCATTCAAGAAAATGCCACACAGACATGGTCACAGGCCAATCCAGTGGAGACAATTCTTCAACTGAGGTCTCCTCTAACCAGGTGTGTGAAGTTGACAACTTAAGCTATCCAGCATAAAATTGGCCCATTTCTTCTTTGTTTTATTAAAATGTGCTAGCCAGTAGAACTTATAATAATGTAGTAGCTTCTTTATCCATGCATGCATTTGTAAAGGCATATGCTGGTCAGGTGTTTAGAGTCTTATAATGCTACATTCATGTACCTTGCAAGTTTATGTGCTAAATAATTAAGATCTCGAATTAAAGTGACTTCATTCAAAGATTAGTGTTTCTTCTTTGTGTTACAATTTGAAAACTGAAATTTTAATTTATTTATTTTTAAAGCAAAGTATCATATTTAGTTGTAAGAATCCATCAAAATGTTCCTACTGCTTGATTAGATAAGATTGGTATGGTAGTTTCTTAGGGCTGCAATAAGAAACTATAAACTCAATGAGTCATAGCAAGAAAATTGACTGTCTTACAGTTCTTGGGGCTATAATGTAAAATTAAGGTATTAACATGTTTCTACTCTCCCTGAAAGCCTTCAGGGAAGACCATTGCTTAGCTTTCCTGGTTTCTAGTGGTTTCTGCTGATTTTTGATATTCTTTAGCTGGTAGATTCATCACTGAATGTTATGTCTCCATTGTTCTGTGCCATTATTCTTTGTGTCTTCTATTTTTCTTATGAAGACATCATATTAGATTAGATTAAGTACTACTTTACTTCACTATGACTTTAATTAAGTACACCTTCAATGTAGTCTCTGTTTCCACAGAGGTCACATTCTGAAATTCAAGGAAAGACATGAATTTGGGAGGAATACTAGCAATGCAGTAGAATATGCCCTCGGAACCATCCAAATTCATAGTGGTCCCATGCATAAATTAACTTCATTTCACTCCAGTTTCTCCCCAAAATATTAGTCTTATCTGCATTAACTATATGTTTGTATAACATTTAAAGGTATTCAAATAAACTACATCTGAAGACCATAATATGGTAAAATTCATCAGTTTCTACAGGCTTGTAAAAGTGAGAAAACTGAGGGAATAAAGTTGTTAAAATCCAAAGTTCTCTACTCATCATCACGGAAATTTGATTTAATTTGCAAGATCTGAAGAAAATCACCTAGTCATCAAAAGACCTTTTCCCATTCTGTCCAAACAGTAACTATTTAAATAAAGGTGGTTGTCTGAATTCAAAAGTTATCTAATTAAAATCTTTTTTTTTTGTTTTACAAGAACTTTATTGAGAACTTCATACATGCATATAAGGTGTTTTGATGAAATCCATGCCCACTCCCTCCCCTTCAACATTCCCCCCTCTGAAGAGGTAAACCTAAAATCTTTTAAGGGTTAGCTACAAGGCCCCAGATACTTTTGCACATTTTTAGCCTATGGAACAGTGTATGTTGTTAACAGGACCAAGAACATTTTGATTTCTAGCCAAGAAACTTGCTACACTTTGGGGGGTCTTTTTACCCTAACTGCCTAGCCAATTCCTACCTCCTATTCTTATCATGCCATCCTCTGAAGGTTTTACCCAGATTGCCAATAGGGAATAGTGATGCAAACCACTCTGGCTTCTTCCATGCTGAATGCAGGATGAGACCATTGGAGTACCCCTTCAGCGGGTCTATCTAAAAGAATCCCAAATTACATAACTCTTGTCTCTAAGGGGAAAAGAAAGTCCTTGAATCATGAATAGGAGATATGAAAGAGAAGTAAATGCAGAATTAGCATTACAAGTTCTAGACAAGGAACTAGAAAAAAGTCAGGACAGGGCAATTTTCAAATGTTCTTATGAGATTATCCAGAGACATTTTTTGTATTTAAAAAAAATTGACCTTTTCAAATTCCATACAATATTTCCCACTCATCTGCCAAGCCCCATCCATATCTCCTATGCACTCTGCCATACATGCTGAATCCTATTCATTCAGGAGTTTGTACCCAAATGTTCATGTGTAAATGCATCCAATACATCCAGCTCATCCAGTGGTCATATGCAAGTCGTACTTTCCCTCACCCAGCAGCAACCAGTCTCAAATAGTTCTCTATCTGGTGCTGACACATCACCTATTTCTCACCTCCCCTTTGGGCCCTTGTTTAATTGACCTGACATGGGTACTGAGTTGAATGCCACCACTGCAGCAGGTGCACGTGAGCAAACCTCCAGTGGCCTGGAAGCCTCCACCTCACGTATTCATGAACCAGACCTGGCTCTTACAATCTTTCTGCCTTCTCTTCCATAATGGTTTTGGAGCCATGGTGGGTGAGGTTCCATATAGGATTCCTATCCTATACTCTACAGTCTCCAGTTTTTCTTGCCTTCACGGAATCCAAGTTAGCATACATATTTCAACCAACATTCTTATGAAAGAAAACTATGAGAGTAATACCAAGATTCTCAAAAGTCTGCCTGCCTCCATTCGTTAAATGATTCCAGTGCTGTCACATAATTTGAAATTTCTTATCATTGCATCCTACTACCTAATAACAAAACATGTTAGTAGTAATTGTTCTTTGATTGTTAACTAGTATTTAACATGCCAGATTTTATCTCTTCCCCTGTAGATTGAAATTTGGGTTGTTTATACTTTTACATTGTTGTGAGTAAAGTTTCTAAGCATTGTTCCAAATATTTCATAATATTATGCATTCAAAGCTTCTGGTAAACACCTAAGAATGACATTACTTTTTATACTCTATAGTGGTTAATGTTATGTGTTAACTTGTGTGGATGTTCAGATGGTTACCAGAGCATTATTTCTGAATGTGTCTGTTAGAGTGTTTCCAGAAACGATTAGCCTTTGAATCAGGGAACACAACAAAGATTACCTTAATCATTGTGGGCACAAGCCAACAAAGCCATTGAGAGTTTAAGTAACAGAGAACTGCAAAGAAAGAATACATTTTCTCATGTTGAGCTGTTATCCATCTTCATTTTTTTTGTGAACATCAAAGCTGCTGGTTATAAAAACATTGAATTCCTGGGCATCACCAAAGAGTATATTTCCATGACTCTCAGGCCTTCTGGCTCTTAGTTACATCATTGGATTCCACAGTTCTCAGACCTTCTGGCCCTTAGTTACATCATCAGATTCCATGAGTCTCAGTCTATTTGATGCAGACTAAATTATACGCAAGGTTTGTTCCTTCTACAGCTTTGTAGACAGAAGGTGGGGCATTTTAACTTTAATCTCTTTGTTTCCTCAACTCAATTACTAGAAATCACTACTATTTTATGTCTCATCCTATACTTTTTCCAAAATATCTTATAGTTATTTTATATAGTTGCCATAATATATTATGTGACAGTTTTAGATTGGTTTCTTCACTTAGTATTATTTTCTAAAACTTCTTCCAAGTCTTTTTATAGATTGAGATATTATTTAATATTGAATAATACTAAATACATGCATATAAAAAATTCATATGTAACTGACCTAGACGTTGTCTCCCTGAAAACGAGCTCTAATATTATCATAGGATACTATATAATTTGCTAAGGCAGAAAATCAAACAATGGTCCAACCCAGCTGCAAACCCTAGTAACCACAACACTGATGGGTCCAGCAAAGTATATCTATTGGTTCAGTAGTCACTCTTATCTTGGAAGCAATCGACAGCTGTCTAATTGGAAATAAAATCAGTTTAATGGGAGGAAACTATTGTGTACTTCTGTAAATATAGTCGAACACAAATGGCTGTGGAGGTCATAGATCTTAGAGAAAAAATGTGCATCTATCACATCCCCAGATAAACATAATTTCTTTTTCTTTTGGTCTTTTTGAGATAAGGTCTCCCTATAGCCACAGCTGTCCTAGGGGAACTAGCTATGTAGGCCACGCTGGCCTTCATCTTATAGAGATCCACCTGCTTCTGTTTCCCAAGTACTGGGATAAATGGTGTGTGTCACCAGGCTGGAACAACAAACATAATTTCTAACTGTATGCAAAATATGTATCATTATATTTACAGACAAGTATACCTCTCACCACTCATCAAAGAAGGTTCATTTTTACAACACAGGTAGACTGCTACAAGGTTCCACAACTGGTCCAAGGCAGAGAATAAGTGTCTGTGATATGCCTAGCCCTAACTGACACATCTACAATGGAGCCTCTACACCCAAGGATCATGGAACATAACAGAACATGGAGCAGAGAGACTATTAATGAATCTTTCAACTCTCATAAGCTAAGCTTCCTTATACAACAAAAGTTAACACAGAAAACCAGAGTTGGTGAAAACGTAGAGAATAAGAGATGTCAAGAGTTTGTCACTGGGCAGGACACCTATATTAAACCTCACCCATTCAGTGATCAGGGACCATTTTGGAAGACCATACTGAAAGACTGTAAGAGCCAGAGGTTGTGGATGACAGTAAGGAAACAGAGTTATCCAGAAGGCTGAAAACTTGCTCATATGAACTTACAGCAGTGCTGACAACACACACAAGATCCATGCAAACTCAAACCACATAAAAACATTGCATAGAAATGGGGGAAATAGGTAACAAGCCTCAACCTTAGCTGAGGAATTATTGGCAACAGATCACTGCTGGATGTGGGAGAGTTGATCTTTAAGGGAGTGACAACTAACTAGGCTGAACAGGCTCTAGTGGATGAACTCACAACAAGGGACTTCTGAGGACACAAATTTGAGTGGAAAGGCATTAACATATATAACAGAATGCATAAAAGGAGAGTATGGAGAGGTGAGAATAGGGTAGGGGTTTAAATAAGTTTAAGATAAATTGCATGAAATATATAAAAATTCAATAAAATGCATAATAATCAAAATAAATAATATATTCTCCTGAAAAATATACGAGCTATTTCCACATTTGGATACTGTGGATAAAGATGCTATAAGTATTTCTGTCTAAGATTATGTATAAATATATGTTTCCAACTCATTTTTGTGAATACTAAAGTGTGGATCACATAATAAGAGTATATACATTTTTGTTCAAAGATAGTAAAATGTCTTCCAAAGCTGTTATATGATTGTTATATTTTAAGGAGTAATAATGGGCATTGAAGTCAAAGTCTGTCTCTAAGACATTCTGCTATCAGTTTTCTAAATCTTGCAAAGTCTAATAAATAAGTTTGTAATAATATATTTCAATTTATAGTCTCTTGATTACATGTTGCATATTGCTGTGTATTTACATATTCTTATTTTTAAACTATCATCCTATTTATGAAATGCTGATTTATACCCTTTGCCACCATTTTGAAATAAAGTTGTTTATTTTCTTATTTCTGACATTTCAGTGTTCTTTGTATAATATAGTCAGTTGGCCTGCAAGAGATAAGAATTTTACAAGCATTTGATACCAATTTACTGTTATTTTTATCTTTCTGATGATATTTCTGAAAAACAGCTCTTTTTAATTTTAATGTAGTTCAAGTTTAGAATATTATTATCTCATGATTAATTCTTTGGTGTAATATATAAATAGTCAATGCCCAATCCAAGGTCATATACATGTTCTTTGCCTTCTAGGAGGTATATAGTTTTTTATTGTGCATTAAGGTGACCCACTATGCAATAATTCTGAGATAATTGCATGAACACTATAAAGACTAAACTTTGTATGCATGATATCCTATTTTGCCAGCTCCATTTTTGAAAGGGCCATTGTTAATTTCCATATGTAGATCAACATTACAGCATCTGCTTAGCATGCATGAGGCCTTAAATTTTACATCTTTTTGAGAGAATATTAATGCATTTCTCAAATCACACCAGCAAAGCTTCCTCATACAAAAGAGAGTAATTAATACAGAAAACCACAACTACGCAAAATGTGGAGAATAAGAGAACGCATAGTGAGTATTTGTGATATCTTGACTTCCCCTCAGTGACGAACTATAACCTGGAATTGTGACCCAAATAAATCCTTTCTCCCTTAACTTGCTTTCCTCAAGGTAGTTCATTACAGTAACAAGAAACCAAGACAAATCTGGCACCAGGATTAGATTATTGCTGTGATAAACCTCACCATGTGGCATTTATTCTTTAGAACTCTTTGTGGGAGAAATATAGAAGAGTTTGTAAATTTGGGCTATAAAAGTCTTTGAATGCTGGAAGAAGAGCTTAAGGAGCCACTGTATTGGAAGGTTGGAAGAAAGTAATGCTGAGACACATTCATATAATGGTGGTCCAACTTGTGAGGAAGAAGGGAACAAAGACTTTATCAGAAATGGGGCTTAGGGTCAATTTTTTCAATATGTTGGGCAAGAATCTAGATTCCTCCTACCACTGTCCTGAGAATTTAGGTAAATTTGAGTTTAAAGATGAAGGGCTAATTTGTTTGATAAGTAAATGCATGTAGGCAGCTTAAAATTTCAGGCAAACAGAGTGAAGATAACAAAACCTTTTTATCTGTAAAAAGCTTGTTCCTATTAAAAGAAACTTTGTTCTGTGCATTGAAACAATAGGAAAGGTATTCTGAGGGCAAACCCCATTCCTTGGGGGGGGGGGTCTCTATTTCCTAAATATCCAAACTCATTTAAAAAAATAAGGCTTAGGTCCTGATGGATGGCCCAATGGCTGCCTTTGTAGCACACCCAGTTTCAAATCCCAGCACACAGATGTCTGCTAACAGCAATTTGTAACTCCAGTTCCATGAAATTCCAATGCTCTCCTCTGGCCTTTGTGGGTATAGCATGCATGTAGTGCACTTACATACAAGCAGGCAAAAGACTCCTAGACAAAATGAAAAGTAATTAAAAAGTTAAAGGCACTTGCTATACAAGACTGGTAGCTTTACTTTGATTCTCACAATACAAGTACAGGTAGGAGGACAGAAATGACACCAGAAATCTGACCTCTAAATCTACATACAGTCAGGGGAATGTGACACATACATCATACACACTACTACTACTACTACTACTACTACTACTACTCCCACCAATAACAGCAGCAACAACAATAATAATAACAGTAATAATAATAATAATGTTAGAATTGTAAACACAGCAGGGACTTTTAAGGTTGGGATGTATTTTATAATATGAAATAAACATTATGGACAAGGAGTAGAAGATAGCAGAAAAAAAAAAAACGTGTTATGTTTGAGTATCAACTCAACCAGGGTTGGATTTGTAATGATTAGTGCTAATTGTCAACCTGAAAAATACTTAGAATTACGTGAGAAAAGAGCCTATGAGAAAATCTATGAATGATTGTCTTTATTACATTATATAAAGTGGGATGATTCAGTTTAATTTTGGGCAGGTCCTAGTGTGAGCTCTATAAATATAAAAGAGATCTGAGTATTAACATGCATACAATTATCCATTGCTCTCTGCTCTTGACTGAGAATGTGATGTGAACAGTTGCTTCAAGATTCTGCTGTTTTTACCCTTTATCCACTAAGTTGCATTTGCAACTTTATTTCACTAACAAGAAGAGAAAATGTGACATCATCTATCAATCCACATTTCTATACACTTTTCCTGTTATATATAAATAGAAAGTTTTCTATTATTTTCTCTATTCTGTACAAAGCTAAAAATGTGTCTGACATTCTAGAACATGAGTTATTAAATAGAAATGAATTTATAATATGTAACAGGCTAGACACAGAATGCAAAAGTTCAAAATGTATTGGGAAAGAAGAGTTCAGTAATTTTCACTAGTTTGTATGTTAACCCAAATTCAACATTAAATGACCTAGAAACTCAAGGAGAAACACACATCTCTGTGCTTAACACTGAATTTGCAGATAACAGCTAACTACATCACTGCATTCAATTAAATTAAAAGAATACAGAATGCTTTTCAAAGCCAAAGTCTTCCCTCCAGTGCCATTTGTAATTATTGAAGGACTAATTTTGGCTCACTTTCTTAAAATGGCAGCATTTAAATCAATTTTTGTGACAGAGGTGAAAATCTTAAGCAGTGAAAATAAGCACTATAAAATTTCTATTAATCTCAGTTTTTTCAGCTTTGTATAATATTATCATGTGTTCCAAGGTAAAAGGAAGAATAGATACTACTAACACATATTCTATCTCTTTTAGCTTGAACTTCAGATATAAAACAAAGAAATGAATAGTCACCAATACTCTGCCAATATCATTTTCAATATTAATCTGAGCAATTGTCACATAAATAGCTTGAAGGCTATTATATGACCACTAAAAAAGGATCAACAAAGTATGTATGGCTCTCAAGATATTTGTGATTAGCAAATATTTTATTTTAATATATCCTTACATGAGCCTCAACATTTCTATTTAGTTAGTATTAATTCAAGCATGATCTTTAGTAATGACAAATATAAACACCCATTCACTCAGATGATAGATTAGCAACATCCAGGATTATCTCGTATCTCAACAAATACATCAAGTTAGAGGGAGAAGTGTGTCGTGTGGAAAGGAAATAACAGTAATCAGAGGAGAGACTCCAGGTGGATTAGTTACTTTTCTGTTGCTATGATAGAAACACCATAACCAAGGGAACCTGTAAAAGGAAGAGTTTATTTAGCTTACTTTTCCAAAGGGGCAAGAGTCAGTCCACTACAGTAGGGAGGCATTGTGGCAGAAGTGGCCAGAGCAGGAGCAGAAGCTAAGCACTCACATCTTAAGGAGGCAACAGAAGCAGGAGAGCAACTCGACATCTGTCAAGGCTTAAGAACTCTCTAATCCTGTCCCCAGTGACATGCTTCCTGCAAGATGGAAGACCTCCTAAAACAGCATCACCAACTGGGGACAAAATTTCCAAATACTTGAAGTCTATGGGGGACATTTTCATTCAAACCATCATACCAGTTAAAACCAAGAAATATTGAACTTTAGATATGTGAAAGAATGAAGAGCAGTGAAACAAAATGGTAGAGAAGGGAAATAATACACCTTCCCCCATTATGGTTTCAAGGAAACCAGTAGCTTAATATGACAGGTCCATCCACAGCCAAATGTTATGGAGCTATTTCCTAAGGAAATTATTATTCTTTCCTGGAGGGAGAAGTGAGAAGTTCATGAAGCTTATGAAACTCACAAGAAACTTGCAAGACACAGACAGATAACAAAGCATGCAATATTCTTGAGCCCCTCCCCAGTGTTGTGTAAGTGGTCAAAAATTGCTGGGGACAAGAAACTTGCATTGTGCAGCTGTATAGAAGTTGTGCAGAAAATTACAGTGAGGAATCATTTGTGAGTTATCACCCACACCAGTGACATAGGTACCTGAATCATTCATGCTTGTGCAAGTAACCACTCACCCATGCTCCTGTAAACAACCCCAATAAGGTAATTGATTCACCAAACAGAACTTGGATGGGGCTTTCTTCTGTTTATTGTGCACGTGTGTGTGTGTATGTGTGTGTGTGCACACGTGCTTTGTCTTTCTAGCTT
>NW_008351466.1:3278938-3281094 GCF_000622305.1 Nannospalax galili | reverse complement strand
TAGTCAAAATAGTCCTTCCAGGAAAAGTAACACAGTTTTAAAACTGGTTTCTTAAAAAATAGAATTTAAACAGTAGACCTGTATGCTACATGGCAAGCAGAGATGACAGAAGGGACAGGCTATGCCTCCCTGCCTCTCTAAAATGTACCAAAGAAGGCTGTTACTGTGGGAGAGGGTTTATAGTCAAACTCTCAGTCAAGTAAAGCATAGGATTCTGAATTTTTATATATCCAAATACTGAAGGTCTCCCTTTTCTACTAGCTAAATGAGCAGCCATCCTAAAATCAATGTGAACAGAGGTAATTGGCAAGTGGTGACAAGAAATGGCACTCATGGATGTAGACACACTTAGGCCCATAGTACAGGCCATGCAATAAAGATGGCTGGAGGGTGAACATTTATAGAAGAGTTGCAGCCCAAATCTACTATTCAGAAGGAGAGCAGTCCTGAATGTAAATGTGAGCCGGATGCATCAGATTCTTAGATCTGTACTCTACAGATGCAGTATAATTCCAATTAAAATTCCAATGGCATATTTAAAATAATTAGAAGAAATCAACACAAAAATTGTTATAAACTCACAAAAGAGCCCAAATTTCCCCCAAGGAATTCCAAATAAAGAGAATAATGTTTGAAATACCTCAATAATTGCTTCCAAATTATACTAAGAGCATTAGTAATAACAGCATAATATTGACATAGAAATGCACATTTAGATTGGTGAAACAGAAGAGGGAATTCAGAAGTAAAAATATACAGCTACATTCATCTTATTTTTGAAAAAGGTATGAAAACTATGCTTTGGAATAAAAGAACCTGTTCAGCAAACACTGCTGGCAAAACAGGATATTTATAAGAAGAAAAATAAAAGTAATACCAAGTCTTTCATGTTGTACCAAAATCAGATCAAAATGTATCAAAGGAGGATGAAGGAGGAGAGTGAATGTGAAAATGACTAAAACGTATAAAGCATTCGAACTATAAAATCACGAGACATAGTATAACAAGTGAAAGAGAGAATACTAATGTATCTCTCAACTCTCAACAGTGATGCTTCCTCACACTACAGAGGGAGATGAACGCATAATGCTACAATTGGCCAAAGTGTAGAGAATAAGAGGTTGCAGCATGAGTGTCCCTGGATAAGATTCCTATGTTAAACTTCACCCACCAAAGTTTCAGGGCCAATTGCTGAAGAGGGGGCAGAAAGTTTGTAAGAGCCAAATAAAATCTTTCCCCTTAAGACAGTTTTTCAGAGAATCTACATCACAGCAACGGGAAATGGAAATGTGACATACACAAAGTTTTCAACAACTGTTTAAAAGATTCCGAAATGAGGAGCTGGAGAGATAGCTAAGTGGTTAAGAATACTGGTTGTTCTTGCAGAAGACCTGGGTTCTAATCCTAGCACACATACGGCAGCTAACAACTGTCCATAACTCAAGTTCCAGGGGATCTGACAGCCTCTTCTATTCTCTGTGGGCATTGCACGACACGGGTGCACTTACCTACAGGCAAGCAATACACATATACACATGACATAAAAAGAATAAATAAAAATTTAAAAAATTATTTTAAAAAGTTTCTGAAATGAGAAACACACTGACTTGTAAATTCAAAATTTTACTTGTAAAAATTACCAGTGACTTCAAACAGGATCAAAACACACAGATAAATAAAAGAAGGAAATCAGTTTGGGATCTGGAGAAGAAATCCTGCAATACAGATGAGAAAGCCAAAATAATGTACAAGAAATTCAACCAGAAAATCAATTTAAAAAAATGAAACAGGGGCATGGAAATAAGAAACTCATTGAAACAAATAAAACAAACCAAATATTTATCATTATACTTGATAAAGAAAAAGGAATATATGGAACTGAGGGCAAACTCAAGGAAATAAATAATGCAATTAAACTCAAGAAAAATAGATTAGTATGACTGCAGCCTCCAAGAACAAATGCTATAATCAATAAATCAAAGTAATAGTGAATATAGTAGGAAAATGAGGTGGGACAAAAACCCATAGGAACTGAAAATTTATTTGATGGAATTATAGCACATATTCTCCTGAATCTAGGGGAAAAATATAACCCAGCACAAGATATAGTTAAATCTTCAAAGAAATGGAACTGAATTTCTCCACACTATTAGAGT
>NW_008351466.1:3261091-3278922 GCF_000622305.1 Nannospalax galili | reverse complement strand
AAAAAAAAAAAAAAAAACAGAACGCAGTATTAAAACCTATAATAAGCAAATACCAACTTACTTTAAAATGCAAACATGTTTAAATAGCATCAGATCTTTCATCAGCAATCTGTAAACTCAGTAAAGCATATGACAATATAGGATCTGAAAGTAACTAACTGTGAAAAGATTATCAGTTCAGGAAAGTAATCTTTTAAAATTGTCATTTCAAGACAAAATAGAAACTAAAGCAATTAACGACAAAAAACTGCTTTGAAGAAGATATTTAAATGACTCTTAAACATGATGGAAAATCCAACACCAGTAAGAAAAAAAAATCTTCCAGAAGAGTAAAGAAAGAATACCTAAGAAATAGTCCATCATGAAAAACACAGAAATAAAGCAAACTTCTAATATTAATGGGGGGAGGGGAATAATATAGAAGCAATCAGAAAAAATGAACCAACAAAATTGTGAGAATTAGCAAAATTTTCTCAGTTAGAAACTTAAATGTTCTTAACTCCCTAATTTAAAGATGTAGGCATACCCATAAATTAATGCTTCCCTCAGTTCTCAGCAGAGAAGCTTCCTTATGCAGCAGATGGTGATTAACACAGTGAAACATAACTAGCCATTGTACAGAGAATAAGAGTCTACAGACTGCTTATCCCTAAATAGAATACCTATTTTAAACTTCTGCTTCACAAGGCTCAGGAGATCACTGTGGAAGAGGAAGTGGAAATATTGTTAGAGTGAGAAGTGATGGATGACCACTAGGAAACACTGTTCTAGACAACTTTTCAGTTACACATATGAACTCACAGCAATAGTGTCAGCATGCACAAGTATCATGCAAGCTCAAACCACACAAAACCACAGAATAGATATGGGGCCATGGGTAAGAAACCTCAACCCTATCTGAGGAACTATTGGAAAGAAATAGTTTTAGGGAGGGGGAGAGTCAGTCTCTTTCAAGGATCTGACTCTTGGTAGGTTAAACAGGTCCCACATTGAAAAATATTTAGTGACAGAAATTAGACCCTATAAGCCTTAATACATATAATAGAGAGCATTAATTTCAGTGGAGGGAAATAAGGGGTGTTGTGGATATGGGAGTAGATCTTAATATTACCAAAATATATTGTATAAAAGTCAAAAAATCAACATAAAATGAGTAATAAAAAGATTTACAATTTAGTATAGCTTAATGGATTAAAAAACAAGATCCAAAATTAAGCATGATGGTGAGCGCCCTTAATACCAGATCTCAAGAGTCAAATGTACACAGACCTCTGTGAGTTCAAGGCCAGCTGAAGCCACAGGGAGACCTTGTACCTGTGGGTTTTTTTTCTAATGTTATTTATTTATTATTAATTAATTAATTTATTATTTTATGTGTATGAATGTTCTACCTACATGAGTGTGAATGCATGCACGTTGTGCAGTGCCCAGGGAGGTCAGAAAAGGGTGTTAGATCCCTTGAAACTGTAGTTTCGGATAGTTGATAGCCAGCATGTGGCAGCTGGGAACTTAATCCCTGTCCTATGCAAAAGCAGCTAGTGCTGTTAGCTGCAGAATCATCTCTCCAGTCACACAGCTGTGTTGTTTACAATGTACAGACCTCAGTGGCAAAGAAAATCAAAGATTTATTGAAAAGATGAAATCAATTTACCAAGGAAATGGAAGCCTAAAACAAGGTGAAGTAGATATTCTTGTAACTGATAAACTTAAATTCAGGAAAAAAAAAATCAGAAGACCGAGAATAGCTACCCACCTATTAATAAGAAGAAAAACCAATTTAGAAGATAAGATATAGTAACTGAAAATACATACATACCAGATACAATGGCTCTCAGTTACATAAAACAAACACTAATGGATATGATATGATAAATAAGTCCTAATGTAATAATAGATCACTTTAATACTCAACTCATCAGTACACACATCAGTAATTACAGAAAGCAATAAAGTACCTGCAGAATTAGCCAGTACCATTGATTAAATCAAGACACAAGTATACCATTTAAATGTTTTTGAATATGCATTCTTCCCAGTAGCTCTTGACACAAGGTGAGATGAGTTTCTTATAGGCAACGAAAATATGTTTTGTTTCTTAGTCCATTCCCACAGTCTTTGTCTTTTGACTGAGGAGTTGAGTTGAGGTCAATGATACACAAAGTTATTACTGAAAGATCTGTATTAGTAACTATCATTTTAATTTCTGTTTGTATATTTTGTCCTATTTTGTGTTACAATAATTATTCCTTTATTTGTTTTCTTTTGTAGCCTCTTTTATATGGTAATTTCTTTCTTCTTTCCTTCATATTTGAATATTCTCTTTAGGGCTGGCTTGATGGACATGAATTCTTTCAGCCTATTTATATTATCAAATATTTTTCTTTCCCTTTCAATTATGATAAACAATTTTACTGGGTAAAGTATTCTGGGTTGGCATCTATGATCACTGAGAACTTGGAATACTTTTCTCCGGGCTCTTCTGTATTTTATAGTTTGCATTGAAATGTCAGCTGCAATTCTGATGGGTTTTCTTTTATAAGTAACTTCTTGTTTTTCTCTTTCAGTTTTCAGTATTCTATTTTTGTTACGTACATTTAGTGTTCCTACTATGATGTGCATTAGGGAGATTCTGTTCTAGTCTTGTGTACTTGGCATTCTGTGTTGCTCTTTTATCTATTTGGGTATGTCTTTCCTTAATTTAGGGACATTTTCTTCTATAAAGCTGTTGAAGTTCTGGTCAATGTCATTGACCTGAGATTCTTCTCATTTTTCTATGCCTATGATACATAAATTTTGTCTTTTTACGGTGTCTACAGTTCATAAACCTTCCATTCCTTTTTTTTAATTTCCTATTCCTTGTTTGAGCTCATAAACTTTATTTTCCAGTCCTGACATTCTGTTTGCCATTTCATTTACTCTGCTGCTGGTGAGATTACTTCCTGTCATGTCACAATGGCTTATTTAGCTTTTAAATTCCATGTTCATTAACCCTGAGATTTCTTCAGATTTCTGAGTCTTCCGTGAATTCACTTTTCAAATCCTGAATTATATTTTTCTTTTCATTCATCAGTGTATTTTCTTTAGCTTTGATCTGTTTATCCCAGTCCTCTTCGAGTTGCTTGCTTTCGTGTTCTTTAAATTCACTTAATACTTTCATCTTGTTTATGATTTTTCTTTTACATTTTGTGTCCTCCTTTACATCCCTGGGTGCACAGCCTACAGTGTCCTGGTCCTAGCACCTTCCCAGGGTAAGTCCAGCAAGCCCACTGCATGCCCACTGCGCCTTGACTCCCCCAGCCTCTTTCACCTTCCCAGCTCCCCTGCCATGTCTTTCCTCCTAGCCTCGGTGCAGGCCCATTTCTTATCTTGGCACGCCAGGTACCAGGGCTAACCCCTTGGCCCAGAGCCATCACTACTTTCTGATCCTTTACATCTGGACCAACCCAGTTCCTCCCTCATCCCCAGGAGTCCTCTGGGCCTGGTCCCACCCTAAACTCCCTTTACTTCCCTGGGCTGCACAGCCTCTGGGTGTCCTGGTGCCAGCACCTTCCTGGAGTAAGTCTACAGTGCTGGCTGCGCCTTGACGCCCCCAGTCACTTTCACACTCCCTGCCCGCCCCCGCCATGTCTTTCCACCTAGCCTGGGTACAGGTCCACCCCTGTCTTGGCACCCCAAACAATGGGGCTAACCTCTAGGTCCAGAGCCACCACTGCTTCCTGATCCTTTGCATCCTGACCAACCCAGTTATTCTCTGCTGCCCCCAGGAAACCTCTGGGCCTGGTCCTGCCCTCACCTCCCTTTACTTCCCTGGGAGGCAGAGCCACCAGCTTCCTAAGACCAGCATCTCTCCAGGGATCTTCTCACAAGCCAGCTCAGCCCCCAAATTCCTGAGGGCATCATCTTTCCTAGAGGGACCCAGACCATAGGAGAAAGCCTGAGAGCATCTAAGCCTCATCTCACTTGGGACTCTGTGGGAGCTCCTGATGACTAAAGCAATTTGGTCACTCCAATATTAAATCAAAAGAATGAACCTGAAGCCTAGATCAACCAGCATTTCAGGCCCAACAAATAAACCACAAAAGCACATAAAGTTTGCAAAAAGAACCAGGTCTAAACTCAACAAAGGAAGGCTTGAGTCTCACTCAACAATCAAAAACTGTGAAGGAAATTCACACGTCAAAGTCACAGAGAAAAAATAATAACACGAAAAACCAAAATAATATATCCCCACCAAGTACCAATAGTCCTCAACATATCCCCACCAAATACCAATAGTCCTCTAGAGGTGTACAATGAGAACCCCCTAGAGATAATGCAGGACATGGAAATCAAAAGAACAATTACAAACATGATAAAATAATTCAGTGAATTTAAAGAACACACAAAGAATACAAAGAACTGAAGGAAGATAGGGATAAACTTCTGAATGAATTCAGAAAAGAGAAATATTGAAGAATATTCAGGCTGAAATGAAGAAGAAAGTGAAACACTAAGTAAGCCAATTAGAAACGGGAGAAAGCCTCACCAACAGGATGAGCGAAATGGAAAACAGAGTATCAACACTGGAAGATAAAGTGGACGAACTAGACTACTCAAGCAAAGATTACAAAAACTTTAAGAAAACACAAGAAGGAAATATGCAAGAATTGTGCGACACAATAAAAAAAAACCAAACTTACGAATCATAGGCATACAGGAAGGAGAAGAATCTCAAGATGATGGTATGGAACAGATCTTCAACAGGATTGTAGAAGAAAATTTCCCAAAATTAAAAAAAAAAACATGTCCATCAAAATACAAGAAGCATATATACCACCAAATAGACAGGACCAGAAAAGAAACTCTCCGCAGCACATCATAGTAAAAACACTAGAAGTTCAGAACAAAGAGACAATATTGAAAGCTGCAAAAAAAGTCACATATAAACGAAAACACATCAGGATTACAGCTGAATTTTCAGTGCAAAATATGAAAGCCAGATGAGTCTGGACCAAAGTATTACCAGTTCTAAATGACCACAGATGCCAACCCAGATTACTTTACCCAGCCAAAATGTCTATCATAGTTGAAGGGGAAAGAAAAATCTTCCATGAATAAACAGGCTGAAAGAATGATATAAACAGACTGAAAGAATTTTGAAAGAATTCCTGTTCACAAAACCTGCCCTTCAGAGAGTTCTTAAAACAATACAAAGAGCTGAAGAAATGAATGACTATACACAAGGGGTTACAGAAAGAAATTCAGTGAAGGTATAATTGTGGAAATGCACAGCTATATCAAGAATGAGAACAGAAATAAAAATACCAGGATTCAATACACATCTTTCATTAATAACTTTACATATTGATGGACTGAACTCCCCAGTCAAAAGATACAGACTATTTGAATACATTAAGAAACAAAACCCATCTTTTTGTTGTTTTCAAGAAACTCATTTCACTTTCAAGGACAGGCAATATCTTAAAGTGAAAGGATGGAAAAAATATACCAAGCGAATGGTACTAAGAAAAAAGCAGGCGTGGCAATTCTGATAAAATAGACTTTAAAACTAATCAGAAAAGACAAAGATGTCCACTTCGTTATCATCAAAGGAAAAATAATCCAAGAAGACATTGCAATCATGAACATATATTCACCAAACTCTGGTGCACCCAACTTCATAAAATCAGCACTACAGGACTTTAAGATACAGATTAATTCCAACTCATTAATAGTAGGGGACTTCAATACCCCACTGTCTCCATTAGATAGGTCAAAAGGGCAGAGAGTTAACAGAGAGACATCTGAATTAAACAATACCATATATCAAGTGGACCTAACAGACATCTACCGAATATTCCATCCAAGCACCAAAGAATATACTTTTTATTCAGTGCCCCATGGAACCTTCTCCAAAATTGACCATGTACTGAGGCATAAAACAAACCTCAACAAATACAAAATGGTTGAAATAATTCCACATATTCTATCAGACCACAATGCAATAAAGCTTAAAATCATACCAGAAGAAACCGCAGTAACCACATGAACACATGGAGATTAAACAACTCCCTTCTGAATGATGAATGGGTCAAAGGAGAAACTAAGAAAGAAACAAAAGTATTCCTGGAACTAAATGAAAAGGACAGTACACCACAACAAAACCTCAGGGACACATTGAAAGCAGTCTTTAGAGGGAAGTTTATAGCTCTAAGTGCCTACATTAGCAAACTAGAAAGAACACAAATAAATGACTTAACATTGCAACTCAAGACCCTTGAAAAGCAACAACAAATGAAACCCAAACCCAAAAGTCAGAGCAGAAATTAATGAAATAGAAACAAAGAAAACAATACAAAGAATCAATGAATCCAAGAGCTGGTTCTTTGAGAAGATAAACAAGATTGATAGACGGCCAGCCCAGTTAACCAAAAGAAAGAAAGAGAACCTCCAAATCAATAAAATCAGAGATGAAAGAGGAAACATCACAACAGGCAACAAAGAGATCCAGAACATTATATGCAATACTTTAAAAACATTTATACTACTAAATTTGAAAACCTAAAAAATGGATGTGTACCTAAAAGCATAGCAACCACCAAAACTAAACCAAGAAGAGATTAACAGGTTAAACAGACCCATAACACATAGGGAAACTGAACCGGTAATTCAAAAACTCCCAACTAACAAAAGCCCAGGACTATATGTATTTACAGCACAATTCTACCAGACATTTAATGAGGATCTACATCCAATACTACCTAAGATATTAAAAAAGATATAAATAGAAGGAGAATTCCCAAATTCCTTCTATGAAGCCAGCATCACTTTAATATCAAAGCCAAGTAAAGATACAACCAAAAAAAGAAAACTGTAGACCCATATCCTTAATGAACATAGATGCAAAAATTCTCAACAAAATACTTGCAAACCACATACAGACATACATCAGAAAAATCATCCACCATGATCAAGTTGGCTTTATTCCAGAGATACAGGGATGGTTCAATATACGTAAGTCAATAAACATCATAAATTATATAAATGGGCTCAAAGACAAGAATCACATGGTCATCTAAATAGATGTAGAGAAAGCCTTTGACAAATTCAACATTCATTTATGTTCAAAGTTCTAGAGGGTTTGGACTGGAGGGAACATACCTCTACACAATTAAAGCCATATATAACAAACCCACAGCCAACATCATTCTAAATAGAGAAAAACTGGAAGCATTCCCATTGAAATCAGGAACCAGAGAAGACTGTCCGCTATCTCCACTTCTGTTTAACATAGTGCTTGAAACTCTTGCAAAAGCAGTAAGACAAGAGAAAGAAATTAAAGGAGTAGTAATGGGAAAAGAAGAGATTTACAGATGCTATGATATTATATCTAAGAGAAGCCAAAAAATCCACCAGAAAACTCCTAGAAATTATTAACAGATTGAGTAAAGTATTTGGCAGGTTACAAAATTGACCTACAAAGTCTGCAGCCTTTTTATATACCAATAACAAGCAATCAGAGAAAGAGTACATGGAAACACTCCCCTTCACAATAGCTGCAAAAAAATATCTCAGAATAAACCTGACCAAAGATGTTAAAGCCCTCTGCAATGAAAAATTTAAATCCTTAAAGAAAGAGATTGAGGAAGACATGAGGAAATGGAACCAAGATAATGAAAATGAACCAGGGAGGTAAAGGAATAGAAAGAATCTGAAAGAGAAGAACAGTAGAAAACAGGCATTAATAAGGGAGATATGGATAAAAATGGGGTTATTTTAAGGGGAGTGGGGAGGGAGGGTTATACAAAGACCTTGAGGATAAAGGGAAAGAAGGAGCTCAAGACAGGTGGGAACAAAGGAGAAGGGTATTATTAAGGGAGAAATGGGAATAATGGGGGCATCTTAAATGGGGAAACCATGGTGAAAGTGTTAGACAATGTGACAGATAAATAATACCTAGCTAGTTTTAGAAAACCAGAGGCCAATAACCTACTGACAAATTATATATACAACCAGATCAAAGAATATAATATATGGCTAGGCAAGGTTTATCTGAGAGCATTTGGTCTTTGCCCAAGCTCTAGATGCATGGCACATGATAATTAAAAGTACCAAACTGGTGGCACTAACCTTCTTGGATGTTTAACAGCCATACTTTGAGGCCTAAACTAATTTGGTCAGAGGGACATAAAGGACAGTTTTTGCTCCTTGCCTTCCTGGGTCGACTAAGTTCTAGGGGACTATGAGCATCTCTCAAAATGTCCTGTAATTGTAGTGAGTCAGAGGTACTCTTGATCAAGGAGGCCATGGAGATCCCACCAGATGCACCAGAACAAGTGTCCAATCTACAAAGAGGAGGGTCAACACAGAGGAAACATTTCCTACATGCTTCCAAACGAAGCCAGCCATAGTCTAGGAGAACCTTTGACTTATCTTCACATAGATGGAACTGGTAAAAGAAAGGAGCCAGGGGCTCCTCCCAAGCCTATGTGACACATGAGGAACAGATCCTCAAACAACCTTAAGAGTAAAAATAAATTGGTTTATCTGGGTCAAATGTATGGTCTTAAAAACCTAAAAGGAAAGTATAACCAAAGATAAATGGGATCAATATAATTTTTAAGAGTCCATATTTATAGCTAAAGGCTACACAACAAGAAACAGTACAAGACAGGATATACCTTCCTTTGAGTTATTGGCCAGGGTGGCCCAAGAGATTCCCAGAGAGTAACCCAGCATAGAACTGAAAAAATGAACAGCAGACCCCAATCTTATCTAAAGGAATATTGACAACTGATTGCTCCTAGATGAGTAACAGCTGATCCTCCTAAAACAAGATCTCTAGATAGGCTGACTAGATTCAGCAGATGGACAGGCCCTGGAGAATGGCTGGGGGTGCTGAGAGCACAGTGGACAGTAATAGGTGTGACAGATTATATGGGCTCCAGTGTGTGGGAGAGGGGAGGATATGGTAGGGTGCCCTTTGGGAAGTGGGTATTTAGATGAATAAGATTGTGTGGTATATTCTGTATGATATACACAAAAAAATTCAACAAATTTAAAAAAAGACATATTTGAGGAAGAAGCATAAAAATTTACTTCATGTTAAATAGTAGAGGTGATAAACATTACCAGTGAAATCCCTAATCTACCTGATGACTTTACATCCATACTCAGGATCCTAGTGTAACTGACTATGACTATTAATAATCAGGTACATAGAGATTAAACGCACATGTGCAAACATCTAAGTTTTAGTAGCATTTGAAATATAGGAAACAGCATATTTTAAAATGGAATGGACATCTTCTTTAAAGGATAAAATCTCATTCAATTCTATGTCTTATGGGGTTTATACTGAATTCAATATTGTATAGCTGTAGTAATTCAATTGTGAACCTAAAAATTTACAGCCACTTTTGAAACAGATGTATCCTTGCTCTGGAATGTGCTACTGCATATGTTAAAGCTGTAATGAAATGCTTCTTCCAATCATATGGTTATTAAATTTAAAAACATTTAAAATTAAAAAAAATTCTTCAAAGCATAAAAATTTACTCCTTATTAATTAGATGTGAAAAACATTGCCATTGAAATCTACCTGATGACTATATATCTATGCTCAGGTGCCAAGGAGCTCAGAAAGTAACTGACTGTGACTAGTAATAATCAGATACATAGAAGTTAGAAATGCATGTGCAAACATCTAAGTGTTAATTGCATTAAAAATGAATTTTTCTATATGAAACTGTGTATTTTAATAATGAAGTGGAGATCTGTTTTAAAGTTAAAACCTCATTCAATTTTTTGTCTTATAGGGTTAATATTGAGTTCAATATTATATAACTGTTTATTCAACTGTAAACCAAAAAATTTACAGCCAGTTTTGAAAGAGATGCATCTTAGATCTGGAAATTGTTATTGAATATGTCAATGCTGTTGTAATGAAATGCTTCTTCTAATTATGTGGTTGTTAAATAAATAATAAAAAAGAAATGGAAACAAGAAAAAATGATAAAAAAGAAAATGTGAAAAAAATTGAAGTTTGATTTACTTGTTCTTTTTAACTTCTTGCTGAAAGCTTCATGTAAACCAATTATGATTTAATGCTGTCTTCATTTAAGTTTTGATTTAGCTATTAGAATATTTACATCTATGACTCACTATTTTGAGCTGTTTTCTGCATGTGATTGAAATATGGCTATTGTTTGTGTTTTGTGGTTATGTCTTCCTCCACTAAAGAATCTTAACACCCTTGTCAAATACCAATTACATAAATGTTACTTCCTTTCTGTTGGGTGTCTGGATTCTTTGCATTCCCAGCTGAATCCTAGGACCTGCTTGGCAGTTAGACCAGCAGGAGCCAAGGTTGTGCACAGATGAGAGTACTGCCTTCCAACACCATCCCACTCCTTTACTATGGGGGTGTCTTTCTAGTATTTAAATCTTAAAATTATTTCCAGTATTTTATAGTTTGCAATGTTTTAGCTTGGAACTTAAATTGTTAAACTTCCAAGTATAGTATTCTTTGTGGTGTTATTTTAAGTGGAATTGCTTAATTTTGTTTTCAGTTTGTTTATTGGTAAGTTATGGAAATAGAACTGGATTTTTTCTTGGATCATATTTGTACCATAGCTCAATGTTACATTTTAATCAGTAGCTTTATCCTGGACATGCCTTTCTCTATTCGAGCTCAAGTTGCTTATTCCTTTCAGTGCTATAGAGTAACTTTCCTTTATTTTAAGTGATATTCTAACTCTAGGTAAAATTATTGGCTAAAATTTAAAATGTCTAGGGCAAAAATAAAACTACTACATTTCTCATGGGAAAAAAATAAATAAATTTTGTGTCCTGAGATTCCTCTAGATTTTTCACATTGTAGAACACTTCTATAGGACCAGTGGATTTTGAAGGGGTGTGACAAATTATTTTGATTTTTCATTTTATTTTTGTCTTTGTTATGGTTTGGGCATCTGGATTTCTTTCACTGGTTATGTCTGATATGAAACTCAGGCTTGCCTTTGTTGAGTTGAATTTTGATTCTGTTTTACATTTTGCTTTAACTTACTTGCTTTCTGATAGGACATGAATAGTTATTTGTTCTGTTCTGCAGGTTCTCTCATTTGATTTTACATTCATACCAATACAGGCAATCTAGTCAAGAGCGCTCCAAGAAGGCAAAGGAACTTAGGATCAAGTCAGGGTGGTGGGCATTAGCTGGGCCAGTTCTACCTAGCTAATCAAATAATATGTGAGCCCTGTAGCAGAACAATTGGGTCATTTCCCAAAGCAGGGGAATTGGTACTATTCAGGCTGGGATCTGCATAACTCTCCCAGTTAGTCAGGTGTTCTGTGGAAGCTTCAAGAGGAAAGGGACAAGGCCCGGGGTGGTCCTTACTAGCTAGCAGGGAATGTATGAGCTCTGTAGTAGTGGAACTGGGTGTGCTCTCAAAGCCAGAGATGGAAATGACATTGAGATTTACCTAACTCACCCCAGTTAGTCACAGTCTATCCTACAGCTTCAGCAAGGAAAACTTATTCTAAAGAACTGGGAAATCTAAGATGTGGCTCAATTCCTAGCCATACATTAAATCAAGAGAATATAACAAACAATTAGTTTTACACAGAATCCAAATGAAGAAAAGACCAAGACTGAATAGGCTCAGTGCCAAATTCTACTAAACAATTAAAGAAGAGAAAACAGCAATGTTCCTCAAAAAGTTCCATCCAATAGAATGCTAACAAGTCTGTTCAGAGAAGACAGTATTGCCCTGAAAGCAAATGTAAGGTTATGACAAAACAAAGTAAAACCACAAATGAATTTCCCTGATGAATACACACAGAACAGTTCTCAAAAAAATTCTTGCAGGTAGAATTCAGCAGATGAGTTAAGCAGATTCTACACCATGAGCAAATTTGTCTTTGTTTCAAGAATACCTTGATGACACAACATATGCAAATCAATAATTGTAATACAATTGTTGCTCATTCTCACAATAATAGTACCACTATTATTCCATTAGGGATATCTTCATGCTTATTACCTAATGCCAGTTGCTGGAGAGTTCAAGACTGTACAGGACAACCTACTACCACCATTTCTCTGAATCAATACACTTTTTAAACTGTATTCTACAAACAGCCTTGAACACAGGTAAGTATAGCGCTCATCCTTCAACAAAGATGATTCTTTTTGTAGCAGAGATTCACAGCTGGTCAAATGAAGAGAATAAGTGTCCATGGGGTGTTCAGCTCTAATTAATGCATATAATATAATATGCAAGTTCTTTCACTGAGGTCCAGGTAACATCACAGAAGAGAGGTCAGAAAGATTGTAAAAGCCAGAGAACGGGGATGCCTGCTGCTAGATACTGTCTTCTCGACATGAAAGTGGAACTGAAACTGTGAAATCTCAAAAATATGGTTACATTAACATGGCATACATATCAACAACACAAGTTGACACTAAAATGTGAAGGGGGAGTCAAAAAGATTATATATCTGGATGTATAGCTACAGACAATTAATGGCTACTTAAAGAGGAAGAATCAATTTTCTCCAAGTACAAGCCTCATGTCAGGTCACCTGAACACAAGTGGTCAATCCCACACACATGTTCATTCTTATATCACTGAAAGGACTCAGGAGGTTGCTTAGATACACATACACATAAGTAACAGTAATAATTAAAGAAGAGGTGAAGGTATTGAAATGTATTAAGGGAGTAGGGAGCACGTGAGGAATTGGAGGCGTGGAAACAGTCTAAATGCAGTACTTATGTATCAAAATTTCACAAAAATCTTAAAATAACGATAAAATATGTGTAACACAGAAAAAATTAGACATAAGGATATAAATCACATAATTTTCACAAGAGGTGCCTGATTAATTTCAGCATTGCTTCATAATAAAAATCTTAAAATGTAGAAATTGATGAAAACATATTTCAACATAAGGGTTGTGTATAGCACACATATGTCCATCATTATGCTAATTGGTTAATAACTGAAAGCATTTCCTTTAATACAGGAATAAGGAAAGGGTGTTCAGTTCCTGCACTATTATTCAATGTACTACGTGTAGAATAACAAGGTAAAAGAAGTCAACAATAGTGATATATATGAAGTCAAGCTATCCCTTTAAAGATGATGTAATCTTATACTTAAAAGACCCTAAAACCTGCTTCACAATACTGATAGATGTGATAACTACTTTCAGAAAAATCACGTAGGGAAGCCAGCAGCTTTTCTTTCAGTCAGTAAATGAACTACCTGAAAAAGAAAGCAGTCAGTACGATCTAATACACAATAGCTCAAAGATCAATGTATAGGAATAAACCTAATAAAGGATGTGAAAAGTATCCACAATGGAAAACCTTAACTTACTAAAGAAATAAATGAAGGAAGTCACTAGAAGAAAGACTTCATATGTCTACATATTGGTAATATTAATATTTGAAATGTCTCGACAACTAATTGTGATTTGCAAATATAAAAAATCCATCAAAATTCCAATAACATTGATGATATAACTACAAATATTCCTAAAATTTATAAGGAATCACACAAGTCCCTAAATATCCAACAGAATCTTAAGGAAAAAGGAGTATATTGGAGGTATCATGATACCTAAACTAAAGTAATACTACAGAACCACAGTAAGAAATGGAACATGAAAGTTGAACAGAAAGAGATACACAGATGAGTAAAATAAAATAAGGGACTTCCAAAGTAAGCTCACATAGATACACCTACTTAACTTTATACAAAAAGCATGGCAAACAATCACTGGAAAGTGGACATCTTCATCAAGTGATGGTACAGATGAATAGCCATATGTAGAAGAATGAAATTAGATCCATACCTCTCACTTTGAACAAAAACTACTCAAAAATGGATTACAAATCTGTAAATAAATCCTAAAGACTTTAAAGTCCTAGGGGAGTCATTCATTTGAGTAGGAAAATCCAGGGGCTAGGCCCTCAAATAAGACTGACTCTTTCTCTGCTGTTAGCTATCAACTGCCAAGAGCTCTTCAGTAATGGGTGAAGCCTGAAGGTCAACACCTCTGTCTATTCGGGAAATTTGATTCTCTTGAATTTTTAAGTTCTGTTCAGACAACCACAGCTGCTGTGATCTCATGGGTGCAAAAGCCATGTCACGTCCAGACAATGGAATTTAACAGTACTCCTTCCCATCTTCCAGCTCTTTTATTCTTTTCATTTCCTCTTCCACAATGCTCCCTGAGAAATGCACACATGGGTAACACAAACTAGACTTAGTGAGTTAGAAAAACCAAACAAAACACAGAAGGACATGAATTTAGGAGAGGGAGATGTTGAGGGGTATAGGTGCTGTTTGAAATGCGGAAAGAGGGATGTATATGATCATCTTTCATTTTGTGCATATATGAAATTCTCAAAGAATTAAAGAATAACATTATTTAAAATACTAGACCTACAAAAGTCTCCGAATTATCTTTATACTTGCTTTAAGTTGTACAGTGAATATATATCTATATATGCACTTAACTTAAAGATAAATCACTTGTATTTATTTAAAAGGGGTAGAGAATACATAAGATGATTCATGATGTCATAGGTATAGCAAGGTCATTCTAGGAAGGACTATATTCTTTAAGGAAAAGTTTCTAATAATTGACAAATGGAAGTGAACAAAATTGAAAATTATCTGCATACTAAAGGAAAAATTCACTACTGTGAGTGAATAGCATATATGATGGGATAAAGACTTTGCAGTTATAAATTTAATAGGGGTTTTCTATTTAAAGTTTATAAAGAAAGCAAATAGTTAATAGCCAAAAATCATCCAACACAAATGGGCAAGTGAATTGAGTAGTTACAAAAAAAAATTAGAAATGTTCAATTAATACGTGAAACTATGTTCAGAATCTTTCCTGTATTAATTACTTTGCTTGCTACTAAGCTTAAATATTTGACAAGAAGGATACAGATTAGGCTTCCCTGCTGGCTATTAAGGGCCTGAACTTCTTTGGCCCATTAACTTTCCTTGTGCACACAGCTCTCTGAGACTGTGAGAGTGCCAGACTCAACCTTATGGTGTGACTTTCCCAAATCATGCTGCACACATCACCTCTGCCTTGGACTTTCTTCAGTACCATCCACTGCTCTAGGGCTTAAGCTTCCCTGATGGATAGTAGGGACCAGCACATCCATTTCCCATCTCCTCTCTTTGTATCTTGGTCCTATCCCTTTGAGGCTACTGAAGTGTGACTAACTGACCAGGGCCTCTTCATCCTCCTGGAGAGTAGCTGAGTAGCCTAACTGGATCCATATGAACATTTTCTTCAATGTAAAATCAGAAGAGAGAGCCTGAAGTCTAGACAAACTAACTTTCAAACACAATTACAAAGTAACCAAGCTACACAAATAATATAGAGTCAAATTTCAACTCAACAAAGCAGACTTGTGTTTCCTACCAGGATCATAGGCAACAAAAGAAAGCCACAACAAAAACCAGAACAAAAATTAATAATATGGAAAACCAAAATAATATGTCCCCACCAAACACCACCAGTCCTATAGAAGAATTCTCCAATGACAAATCCTTACAGGTAACAAGAGACGCAACATTAAAATAAAAAACATAAACATGAATAAAGAGTTCAAAAAAATAAAGAACACACAAACAACCATCTCAAAGAACTAAAATAACAAGGAATAAACTTCTTACTGAATTTCCAAAAGAGATAAAAATAATGAAAATCTCAGAGTGAAATGAAGAAGGAAGTGAAAAACTCAAGCCAAATTGATATGACAGGAGAAAGCCTCACCAATGGAACTGATGAAATGAAAGAAAGAATGTCAAGATTGGATAATAAATTTGAACAATTTGCACTGCTCAGGTAAAGAATATGAAAAAATAAAAAAAGTGGAATATACAGGAAATATGGGACACCATGAAAAGACCAAATTTATGCATCATAGTCAGAAAGAAGGGTGAAGAATCCCAGGTCAATGACATTGAACATATCTTTAACAGGATTATAGAAGAAAATTTCCCTAAATTAAGGAAAGACATACCCAAACAGGTATAAGAACACATAAAGCACTAAATAGACAGGACTGGAAAAGAAACTTCACATGACATATCATAGTAAAAACATGAAAGGTACTGAACAAATAGAGAGTACTGAAAGCTGCTAGAGAGGCAAGTTGCATATAAAAACCCATCAGAATTACAGCTGACTTTTCAATGAAAACTGGGAATCTTTCAGTAATAACTTAAATATCATTGGTATCAACTCCCATGTCAAAAGACACAGGTTAGTTGAATAGATTAAGGAACAAAAGCCACCTTTTTGTTGTTTACAAAAAACTCACCTTATATTCAGGGATAGCTACTACCTTAGGGTGAAAGGATGGAAAAATATTCCAAGGAAATGGTACTAAGAAACAAGCACACATTGCTATACTAATATTTGACAAAATTGAATTAAAATTAAAATTAATCAGAAATGATAAAGAAGGTCACTTCATTCTGATAAAGGGACCAATCAACCATGAAGACATTTTAATAATGAATATATATGCACAAAACTCTGGTGCACCCATTTTCATATAAAACAGAACTACTGGACTTTGAGACATAGGTTAACCTAAACTCAGTAGAAGTAGGTGACTTCAATATCCCACTTTCTCCAACAGACAGGTCATCTGGACAAAGAACAAGTGGAGAAACATATGAATTAATTGATATTATACATCAAATGGACTTATTAGATAGCTGAATAATAATACATTCAAACATCAAAGAATACACATTCTTCTTTAATGGCCCATACAAATTTCTCTAAAATAGACCACATCTTGGGCACAAAAAAACCTCATCAAGTACAAATAAAATAATCTCCTGCATTCTATGAGACCACAGCACAATATAGCTAAAAATCAACACTAAAGAATCTCTCTTAAATACAAAATATCATTGAGATTAACCAGCACTGTACTGAATTATGAATATGTCAAAGGAGAAATTAATAAATAAAAGTATTCCTAGAATTAAATAAAAATATCTGGAATAGCTGCTTCCCTGGACCTCCACCACCAGCTACAGGATTCTCTCCTACCCGAAGGTCTGTCTCCAGGGTAAGTGCATTGCGCCCTCCGCGCCTTGACTCCCTCAGCCTCATTCATCCTCCCATCTCTGCCTCCATTCTCTCCTCTGAGCTTGGGCTGTGTCCCATTTCTTGTCTTGGGGCCCCAGACACCTGGGGAACCAATACGGCTTCCTGATCCTTGTCATCCAGACCAATGGAGTGCCTTCTCTGGGCCCCAGGAGCACTGCTTCTGGGCCTGGCCCCTCCCTCAACTCCCTCTACTTCCCTGGGCCTGCACCATCTGCCAGCCTCTTTCTGGGACACATGGCCTGACCTTTCCTCTTCCTGATCTTTGCATCCAGACCAATACAGCTCCTCAGTGCAGTCCCCAGTTGTCCTTGGGGCCTCTTCCTGCCCCATCTGCCTTTGCATCTCTGGGTGGCATGGCTACCAGCTGCCCTATACCAGTGTTTTTCCTGGGCCAGGCTCTCAGGCCACTCCAACCCCCAAATTCCTGTGGCCAAAATCGTTCCTGGAGGGATCCAGACCTTACAAGAAAGCCTGAGACCATCTGATCCTCATCTGACTTGGGCCTCTGAGGGAACTCCTGAAGACAAAAGCAATCTGGCCACTCCAATATAAAATTGAAAGAGAGAACCAGAAGCCTGGACTAACCAGCTTTTCATGCCCAACAAGTAAACCCCAAAGGCACATAAAGTTTACAAAAAGAAACAGACCTAAACTTGAAGGCTTGAGTCTCACACAAGAATCAG
>NW_008351466.1:3254227-3260765 GCF_000622305.1 Nannospalax galili | reverse complement strand
TAAGGCTTAAATGAAGAAGGAAGTGAAACACTCAGTAAGCTAATTAGAAATGACAGGAGAAAGCCTCACCAATAGGATGAATGAAATAAAAAACCGAATATTAAGACTGGAAGACAAAGTAGACAAATTAGACCACTCGAGCAAAGATTATGAAAAATTTAAGAAAACACAAGAATGAAATATGCAGGAATTGTGTGACACCATGAAAAGACCAAACTTACGAATCATAGGCATACAGGAATGCGAAGAATCTCAAGATAATGGTATGAACCAGATCTTCAACAGGATTGAAAAAGAAAATTTCCCAAAATTAAAGAAAGACATGCCCATACAAATACAAGAAGAATATGGAACAGCAAACAGAAAGGACCAAAAAAGAAACTCTCCATGGCACATCATAGTAAAAACACTACACGTACAAAACAAAGAGACAATTCTGAAAGCTATACTTTTGCAAAAGTACAGCTATATCAAGAATGTAAACAGAAATAAAAATGACAGGATTCAATACCCATCTTTCATTAATAACTTTAAGTATTAATGGACTGAACTTTCCAGTCAAAAGACAGAGACTATGTGAATGGATTAAGAAACAAACCCCACCTTTTTGTTGTCTGCAAGAAACTCATTTCACTCTCGAGGACAGACACTATCTCAAAGTGAAAGGGTGGAAAAAAAAAAACATACCAAACAAATGGCACTAAGAAAAAAGCAGGTGTAGCAATTCTAATATCTGACAAAATAGACTTTAAAGTAAAGCTAAACAGAGGAGACAAAGAGGGCCACTTCATTTTGATCAAAGGAACAATGAATCAAGAAGATATTACAATCGTGAACATATATTCACCAAACTCTGGTTCATGCAAATTCATAAAAAAAATTCATAAAATAACCCCAACTCATTAATATTAGGGAACTTCAATACCCCACTGTCTCCATTAGATAGGTCAATAGGGCAGAAAGTTAACAGAGAGACATCTGAATTAAACAAAACCATATATCAAATGGACTTAACAGACATCTACCAAGTATTCCACCCAAGCACCAAGGGACATACTTTGTACTCAGCTCCCCATGGAAACTTCTCCAAAATCAACCACATACTGGGGCACAAAACAAACCTCAACAAATACAAAAAGACTGAAATAATTCCATGCATTCTATCAGACCACAATGCAATAAAGCTTACAATCAACACCCGAAGAAGCCCTAATCACCACATGAACACATGGAGATTAAACAACACACTCTTGAATGATGAATGGGTTAAAAGAAAAATTAAAAATGAAATAAATGTATTCCTGGAATTAAATGAAAAGGACAATACAACACGAGAAATCTTGGAAACGATGACAGTGGTCCTTAGAGGGAAGTTTATACCTCTAAGTGCCTACATCAATAAATCAGAAAGAAAACAAGTAAATGACTTAGCTTTTCAACTCAACACACTTGAAAAGCAACAGCAAATGAAACCCAACCCCAGTAGACAAGAAGAAAAAACAAAAATCAGGGAAGAAATTAATGAAATTGAAACAAAGAAAACAATACAAAGAATGAATGAATCTAAGAGCTGTTTCTTTAAAAAGATAAACAAGATAGACCCTTAGCCCAGTTAATCAAAAGAAAGAAAGAGCAACTCCAAATCAACAAAATCAGAGATGAAAAGGGAAACATGGAACCATCACAACAGATACAAAAACAAAGAACATTATAAGGGAATACTTTAAAAACCTGTATGCTACTAAATTTGAAAACATAAAAGAAATGGACGGATATCTAAAGGCATGGGAACCACCAAGACTAAATCAAGAAGTGATTAACAGTTTAATCAGACCCATAACACAAAAGAATTTGAAACAGTAATACAAAACCTCCCGACTAAAAAAAGGCCCAGGACCAGATGGATTTACAGCAGAATTCTATCAGACATATAAGAAGATTAACAGTTTAATCAGACCCATAACACAAAAGAATTTGAAACAGTAATACAAAACCTCCCGACTAAAAAAAGGCCCAGGACCAGATGGATTTACAGCAGAATTCGATCAGACATATAAGAAGATCTGTATCCAATACTACTTAATTTATTCAAAAAAATAGAAATGGAGGGAGAACTTCCAAATTCCTTCTATGAAGCCAGCATCACTCTAATACCAAAGCCAGGTAAAGATACTACCAAAAAAGAAAACTATAGATCCGTATGCTTAATGAACATAGATGCAAAAATTCTCAACAAGATACTTGCAAACCGCATACAGACACACATCAAAAAGATCATCCACCATGATCAAGTTGGCTTTATCTCAGAGATGCAGGGATGGTTCAATAAACTTAAGTCAATAAATGTCATTAATCATATAAATGGACTCTAAGACAAGAACCACATGGTCATCTCAATAGAAGCAGAGAAGGCCTTTGAGAAAATTCAACATGCATTTATGTTCAAAGCCCTAGAGAGAATTGGACTGGAGGGGAACATTCCTCTACATAATTAAAGCCACATTTAACAAACCCACAGTCAACATCATTCTATATGGAGCAAAACTGGAAGCATTCCCATTGAAATCAGGAACCAGACAAGGCTGTCCACATTCCCCACTTCTCTTTATCATAGTACTTGAAACTCTTGTAAGAGCAAAAAGACAAGAGAAGGAAATTAAAGGTATAATAATTGGAAAAGATCAAATTATCCCTTTTGCAAATGGTATGCTATTATATCTATGGGATGCCAAAAATTCCACCTGAAAACTCCTAGAAATTAACACGTTCAGTAAAGTGGCATGTTACAAAATTAACCTACAAAAGTCTTCACCCTTTCAATATACCAATAACAAGCTATCAGAGAAAGAAAAGCAATTTAGGAAGACATCAGAAGATGGAAGGACCTCCCATGCTCATGGATTGGAAGAATTCATATTGTGAAAACGACCATCCTACCAAAAGTCATATGTAGATTCAATGCAATGCCAATCAAAATCCCCATGACATTTTTCACAGAATTAGAAAAAATTATCCCAAGATTTATATGGAAGCACAAAAGACCTCGGATAGCCAAAACAACGCTGAGCACTAAGAGCAATGCTGGGGGGGATTACTATACCAGATTTCAAGCTGTATTACAGAGCTATAGTCATAAAAACAACATGGTACTGCAAAAAAATAGACCCATGGAACAATGGAACAAAACTGAAGACCCAAATATGAGCAAATGCAACTTCAGCCACCTGATCTTTGACAAAGGGGCAAAGAACATTAACTGGAGGAAAGACAGCATGTTCAGCAAATGGTGCTGGCAAAACTGGATCTCCACTTGTACAAGCATAAAACTAAACTCCTATCTTTCATCCTGCACAAAAGTCAATTCCAAATGTCTCAAAGACCTCAATGTAAAGCTTGAAGCTCTAAAACTATTAGAAGAACACATTGGAAAAAACCTACAACATATAGACATAGGAAAGGGTTTTCTAAACCGGACATCAATTGCTCAGGAAACAAGGGCAAGAATTACAAAATGTGACCTCATTAAACTAAAAAGCTTCTGTACATCAAAGGAGGCAACCAAGGAAGCAAAAAGAAAACCCACAGAATGGGTGAAAATCTTCACAAGAGGCACATCCGACAGAGGTTTAATAACAAGAATTTATAACAAACTCAAAAAACAGAGAACCAAGACAAGAAGCAACCCAATTAAAAGGTGGACTTAAGACCTGGACAGAGAGTTCTCTAAAGAAGAAGTAAAGATGGCTATGAAACATCTTAAAAGATGTTCCACATAACTAATAATTAGAGAAATACAAATTAAAACCACTTCAAGATTTCACCTCACCCCAGTCAGACTAGCTAAGACCAAGAAAACAAATGATACCAAATGTTGGAGAGGATGTGGGGAAAGGGGAACACTCATCCACTGCTGGTGGGGCTGCAAACTGGTTCAACGCCTATGGAAAGCAGTGTCGAGAACTCTTAAAAAACTACAAATGAACCTACCATTTCACCCAGTCATACCACTCCTTGGCATATACCCAAAGAACTCATCCTTTTGCAGAGACACATGTACATCCATGTTCGTTGCTGCTCTTTTCACAATAGCTAAGAGATGGAAGCAACCTAAGTGTCCCTCAATTGATGAGTTGATAATGAAAATGTGTTTCATTTATACAATGGAGTTTTTCTCAGCAGTAAAAAAGATGAAATCATGAAATTTGTAGGTAAATGGATGGAAGTAGAAATTGTTATACTAAGTGAAGTAACACAGATTCAGAAAAAAAATATCGACATATGTTCTCCCTCATATATGGATCCTAGAACCAGACTCTGATAAACAAGTAGGGAACTAGACATGACTACAGGAACCAGGATAATGGAAAGGAAACAAGGAGGTAAAGGAAAAGAAATAACCTGAAAGAGAAGAACAGTAGGAAACAGGCCTTAATAAGGGAGATATGGATAAAAATTGGGTTAGTTTAAGGGAGGGGGAGGGAAGGGTATACATGGAACCTGGGGATAAAGGGAAAGAAGGAACTCAAGAGTTGTAGGACCATAGGAGAAGGGTATTAATAAGGGAGAAAGGGGGAAATGGGGGCACCTTAAGTGGGAAGACCATGATGGAGGGTGAGACAATGTGAAAGATAAACAATGCCTAGCTAGTTTTGAAAACAAGAGAGAACCATATTACTCCTACAACCTACTGACAAATTATACATAGCAGATCAAGAAATATATGTCTAGGTAAGGTTTATCTGAGAACAACAGGTCTTTGCCCAAGATTTATCTCCATGAAACACAGTAATTAAAAGCACCAGACTTGTGGAAATAACCTTCTTGAGTGTTTAACAGACATACTTTGAGGTCTATGATAATTTGATCAGAGGGACATAAAGGACGCTTTTTGCTCCTTGCCCTCCTGGGTCGACTAGCTCCAGGGGACTATAAGCATCTCTCAAAATGTCCTATAATGGTGGTGGGTCAGCTGTTCTCTTGATCAAGGAGGCCAAGGAGACCCCACCAGATGGACTTGAACCAGTGTACAGTCTATAAAGAGGAGGGTCAACACAGAGGAATCATTTCCTCCATGCTTACATGTGAAGCCAACCATGGTCGAACAGGACCTTTGACTTATCTTTACATAGATGGAACTGGTAAAAGAAAGGAGCGAGGGGCTCCTCCCAAGCCCATGTGACCCCTGAGGAACAGATGCTCAAATGACTTTAAGAGTAAAAATTAATCGGTTTATCTGGACCAACTATATGGCCTCAGACACCCGAGAGGAAAGTATAACCAAAGATTAAATGGGCCAACATAATTTCATAAGAGTCTATATGTATAGCTAAAGGGTACATAACAAGCAACAATGCCAGACAGACGATACCTTCTTTTGAGTTGTTAGCCAGGGTTGCCAAAGGGATTCCCAGATAGTAACCCAGCATTGAACTGGGAAAATGAACAGCAGACCCCAATCTTATCCAAAGGAATATAGACTACTGATTACCACTAGATGAGGAACAGCTGACCCTCCTAAAACAAAGCCATCTAGATAGGCTGATTAGGTTCACCAGAAGGGAAAGTAGTGGGGAAGGGCTGGGGGTGCTGACAACACAGGAGAAAGTAGCAGGGACATCAGAGTATAAGGGCTCTAGTGGGGGGAGTGAGGTTATGGGAGAGTGCTACCTGAGAAGTGGGTGTATAAATAAATTTTAAAAAATTCTTCAAAGCATAAACATTTGCTCCTTAATAATTAGTAGATGTGAAAAACATTACCATTGAAATCTACCTGATGGCTTTATATCCATGCCCAAATGCCAAGGAGCTTAGAAAGTAACCAACTGTGACTAGTAATAATCAGATGTATAGAGATTAGAAGCATATGTGCATCTTAGTGTCAATTGTATTAAAAATGAATTTTTCTGTATGAAACTGTATTTTAATCATGAAATGGAGAGCTTTTTTAAAGTTTAAAACCTCATTTAATTTTATGTCTTATAGGGTTTATATGAAGGACAATATTGTATAACTGTATTAATTCAACTGTAATCCTAAAAATTTACAGCCAAGTTTGAAAGAGAGGCATTATTGGGAGCTATTGGGAGCCTGTGGCAATTTTTGATGGTGCTTTTGCTGCTGCTTATGACAAAGTGTTTTATGATTTTCCTAAAGTTAAAAATTATGATGTTATGGCTTGTGTGCACTTCCCTCTACTGATATTGATAGGACACATAGTTATACAGGAGATGTATTTAACTTGTCAAAATTGTCCTTTGTATACTTGTCTTAATAATTCTATAATTTTCATCAATTTTTTGAATCAGTCATGATTTTAACTCAATGAAATTCTTTATGGATTTCTGCGAAAATATATCATTCCTGGGAAAGCAGTCCTATTCAGGACTTTTCCCTGAAAAGAGCAGTCCTATTCCCTGCTCTTTGCTTCTGTGGTCTGAGTTGACAGGCTATGCTTCCCTGATTAATTAGCAGTCTTGGAAACATAACTAAAAAGTTCTGTTCCCGTTTATGGGCACTGGAGTTTCTCAGCACTGTAAAC
>NW_008351466.1:3209408-3254091 GCF_000622305.1 Nannospalax galili | reverse complement strand
ATGTATTCTTGGTATTAACATAATGTATCCTTGGTTATTCCTTGGTTACTTTCTGTTTAGTGATGTATCCTTAGTTATTCCTTGGTTACTCCAGATCTGCTTCCTATATAAGCTTGCTTTAGTTCACAATAAAGAGGCACTGGCACATAGACCTCTGCATTCCCTGCATCCTGATTTCTATCCGTTGAGGTCCCCAAGCCCTTCAGGCTTGGTTTGTCGTCACTGCACCATGACAATGCATCTTAGCTCTGGAAATTGTCACTGAGTATGTCAATGCTGTTGTAATGAAGTGCTTCTTATAATTATATAGTTATTAAATAATTTTTTAAAATATCTGGAATACTTTAAATGCAATCCTAAGAGTGAAGTAAAAAGCTCTGAGCGCCTACATCAAAAAATCAGAAAGAGCAAAAATGAATGATCTAGCTGTACAACTCAAGATTATGATAAAGCAAGAATAAATGAAACCCAAACTCAGAAGATGAGAATAAATAATAAAAATCATACCACAAATTAATGAAATAGAAGCACAGACAAAATACAAAGAATCAACGAATTCAGAAACTGGGACTTTTAATAGATGAACAAGAAATACAGAATGTTAATTCAGTTAACCAAAAGAAATAAAGAGTAAACCCAAATTAACAAAATCAGCGATGAAAGGGGAAATATCAAAACTGTCAGCAAAAAGATCCAGAACACAATAAGTGTATACTTTAAAAATCTATACTCTGTGAAACTTGAAAACGTTAAGAAGTGGATGAGTTTCTAAATACACGGGAAATGACCAAAGCTTTGAGAGGTCTATGAAGGTGCCAGGGGAAACATGAATGAATGGTCCAATGCCAACTTCAAGACCAAATAACCACATCAATGGCCAGCACAGACTACATCCTACATTACTCAAACACATAGAAACAGAGAGAGAACTCCCAAACTCCTATGAAACTCCTTCTCTAATATGAAAAACCAGTTAAAGACACAACCAGAAAGAAAACCCATATCCTTATTGAACATAGATTCAAAAATTCTCATCAAAATGCTCACAACCAGCATGCAGACACAGAACAAAAAGATCATCCACCACAATCAAGTAGGCTTTATTCCAGAGATGCAGGGATGGTTTAACATACATAAGGCAATAAATGTAACAAACTATATAAATGGACTTAAAGACAAAAATCCCATGGTCATTTAAATAGATGCAGAAAACACATTTGACAAAAATCCATCATGCATTTATGTTGAAAGTCCTAGAGGGAAATGGACTGGAGGGGAAAACCTTAGTTCTGTGTACTACAAATCCATGACCAACATAATTCTACATGGAGAAAAATTGGCAGTATTCACATTAAAATCAGGAACCAAACAACGCTGTCCTTGAGCCCCAATCATTTTAAATACAGTGCTTGAAATTTTTGCTAGAGCAATAAAAAAGAAGGAAATTAAAGTAGTCCTAAATATAATAGTTCAAATTATCCCAACTTGCAGATGATATGATCTCATAGATAAGAGATTTCATAAATTCTAATAGAAGACTCCTATCAGAGATCATTGCTTTCAGCAAAGTGACAGGTTACAAAATCAATTTACAAAAATCTGTAGTCTCTCTAAGTACAGATAACAAGTAATCAGAGAAAGTTTATGGAAACCTTCCAACTCACAGTAGTTTCAAAAACAATCAAGGAATAAGCTTAACCAAAGACATTACAGATATCTGCAATGAAAATTTTAAATCTTGAAGAAAGAGATTGAGTAAGACATCAGGAGCTGAAAAAACCTCTTATATTCATGAATTGGTAGGATTAATATTATGACAATGACCATCCTACCAAAAGCAATATATAGATTCAATACACAGCTAATCAAAATCTTGATGATATTCTTCACAGAATTAGAAAAAAATATTAAAATTTTTATGGAATCCTAAAAAACTCTGGATAGGCAAAGCAATCCTGAGCATAAAGAGCAATGCTAGGGTTCTTACCATACCAGATCTCAAATTATATTACAGAACTATAGTCATAAAACAGCATGATACTGACACAAAACAGACAGATCAATGGAACATAATTGAAGACCCAAACACAAGTGCATGCAATTTCAGACACCTGATATTTGACAAAGTTGCCAAGAACACATACTGGAAGAAAAACAACACATTCAACAAATAGTGCTAGCAAAACTAATTCTACACCTGTTTAAGAATGAAATTAAACATTTATATATCACTCTGCCCAAAAGTGATCTCCAAATGGATCGAAGACCTCAGTGTGAAACCTAAAATTCTGAAACTGTTAGAAAAACATATACAGTATACTACAATATATGTACAGGAAAGGTCTTTCTCAATTGGACATCAGTTGCTCAGGAATTAAAGTCAATAATTAACAAGTGGGACCTCATTATACAAAAAAGCTCCTGTACAAAAAATGAAACAACCAAAAAAGTGAACAAGGAACCCACAAAGTGGAAGAAACTCTTTACCAACTACACATTTTACAGAGGATTAATATCCAGAAAATGCATACAAAAGGAAAAAAAAAGGAAAAAACAAAGAACCAAAAGACAAATGACCCAATTAAACAATGGGTTATAAATCTGAATAGGGAATTCTCAATAGGAAGAAAAAATGGCTAAGAAATATGTTAAAAATTGTTCAACATTCTTAGTAGTTAGGGAAATGCAAATCAAAACCACTTTAATATTTCATCTTACGACAGTCAGACTGGCTAAGAGAACAAATGATAGCAAATGGTGGTGAGGATGTGGGGAAAGGGAACACTCATCCACTGTGGGTGGCATTGCAAACTCATCCACCCACTATGGTAAGCAAAGTGGAGAACTCTTTAAAAACTAAAATGAATCTATTATATGATCTGGTTATACCAGTCTTTGGGAGTATGACTCATCCTACTGCAGTGATACTTGCACATTTATGTCTGTTTCTGCTCCCTTCACAATACCTAAGAATAGAAGTAACCTATGTGTCCTTCAACTGATCAACTGATTATTAAAATGTGGGACATTACACAAGGAAGTTTTACTCATGGGTAAAGAAAGATGAAATAATGAATTTTGCAAATAAATGGATGGAATTAGAAACTGTTAATTGAAGTAATACAGATTCAGGAAAACAAATGGCGTATGTTCTCCCTCATCTGTGGATCTTTTTTTTTTCTTGTCACAACTCCCATTGAAGTAAAACCATACCACTTGCTATTTCACCCAAAAGCAGTGTTTTTACTGTGCCCCTTCTTGATGGCTCAGTGGATCACTAGCAAAAGGCCCATTGAGCTCTTTGAAAAGGGGGGTGGTCATTTGTGGACCTTAACACCAATTCCTTATATATTAGTATAAATCCTAATATAACTGCAGGAGCTAGGAAATTGGAAAGACCATAGATGTAAAAGAAAGAAGGGTCCTGAGAGAAGGATAGTAGGAGACAGATTTTACCAAATGTGAAATAGGTAAACTGGTGGTATTTAACTGGGAGTAGGAGAGGGGAGTTTATACCAGGAGTCATAGAGGTAAAGGAGACAAAGGGACTCAAGAGAGAAGGGAAAACAAGATAAAGGTACTATACAGAGTGAAATGGGGAAAATGGGGGTATATCACCTGTGGAAGAGGAGGGAGTATTAGACAGGGAGAGAGAGAAGTGAGATAAATTATGATTACTATTGTGAAAAACTAGAAATGCATTAATTCAAAAACCTAGAGGAAAATACATATGCAATATCTGTACATGAGAGAATGTGTAGATCTGAAGACTAGAGAACAAGAATCCAGTGTCAGACAGGAGAAATCTCTCTTCAATTTGCTGGTCAGTGTAGTTCAAAAGAGTCCCCAAAATTACAAAGACTATTGTAATATCTTGATTATCTCTCAGAAATTGAACTCAAGATCCAATTGCTGAAGACAGGATATATTTGGTACATATAGGCCTTGTTGCAATCAAGCCAGAACTTATCTGGAAGCCTGTCTTTAGAGTAAATCTCATAGTTTTGGAGGACCCTATGCAAGCTGCTAAGGTACAACAGCAACCCATGGTTTAATCCCATCTTTAAAGTCTAATAACCACAATAATGATGGGCCCTATGTAAGATACTAAGATACAAAGGAAATCAGTGGTTCAATCCCAGCTTTAAAGTCTCATATCCACAACAATGACCACCACAGCAAACTATGTTGGTACGGTAATAGCAATTTTTTAAAATTTGTTTTTATTGAATTTTGGTGTGTTTCATAAAGAGCATCTCAATCTTAATCATCATTATCGTCCCATCCCCACTGACACCCTCCCATAGCCCCCCACTCCCCAGAATTCATACATTCTCTCATTTGTTTTAAGGCCTATTGTGTCAAGTTAGCATTCCCAGAAATTCCTCAGTGCAAGTTCATCTACTGAGATCTACTCCGCTTATCTAAAGTCCCTCGCTTTAGAAAGATCAGCACTTCCTCACCTACCACTAATCAGTTGCCAGTATTTCTTCAGCCAAGATTGGGGTCTGATGTCCATTTCCCCAGCCCCAGTTCTGATAGGTGGGAATGTTGGAGAGAGAGAGGGTGGCGCGGATGGATGGAGGAGGCACCGAGGCACAGATGGAATCCTCAGCGGGATATAGCTTTATTTCGCACGAGGCACCTTTCCCTAGGGGAAGGGAAAGATGTCAGGGAAGGGAAAGATGTAAGATGTCAGGAGGGAAGGGAAGGGAAGGGAAAGATGTCAGGGAAGGGAAGGGAAGGGAAAGATGTCAGGGAAAGATGTCAGCCCCCAGGCTGTGAGCTGGGACTTTATATATGGGGGCTTTAGGGTGTAGAAGGGGGAATGTTTGAGGGAGAAATCAGGGAGGGGGAAGCAGGAAAAGCAGGTAGGATTAGGGTCTGGAAGTGTTTACTTTTTCCCTCTTAAGATAAGAGAAAAACAACTTCTAAAATCTCTGGTTAACAGGTAGAATCTGCTTATCTTATCTTTGGAGGTCAGAGGAAAGGCAGGCTGCTTCTCAGCAGAGTTTGTTTCCCTTGACTTCAAAGGTCAAGGTGCTTATCAGCTAAGTTCCCTTTTTCAAACTCCAAAGTCTGTAGGTCCCTGTTGAGGAGGGGGGAAGCTGCTGCTGTTTGGAACCCTAACAAGTTCTATGCTGGGATTTTGTCTGCTTGAGTTTGCATGGGACTTGTGTATGCTGACACCACTGCTGTAGATTCATATGAGCAGGGTCCCAGTATCTTCTAGGACTCTATTTCCATACGGTCGTGCACTTCGTCCTTGGCTCTTCAGTCTTTCAGTCCACCTCTTTTGCAATGGTCTCTGAGACCTGTGTGAGTGAAGTTTAAATAGGAGTCCTGTCCAAGGTACCAGCATTCTGCAGACTTTTAATCTCTATGTTTTGGCCATTTGTGACCTTTCTGTTCCTGATCTTCTGTTGAATGAGGGAGCTTTATTAATGAGAGCTGAGAGATTAATTAGTGACCTCTTTATCTCTGCTCTATGTTCCATGAGCCTTATGTGTAGAGGTTGTATTGTAGATGTGTCACATAGGGCTGGGCACTTTATAGACAATGTCTGTGTGTGAGCAGTTGTGGTACCTGGTAATAGCCTCTGTCTGGTGTAAAAGAAGCTTGTCTGATGAATGATGACTGTGATATTTGTCTGTAAATACAAGGATACATATTTTTCACGTAGCAAGTAATTACGTTAGTCTAGGGATGTGACAGTCTTAGAAATTTTATCTTGGGGATAATCAATATTTACCTAATTGGACTTAAAGCTGATTTAATGTGTGGCACTGTAAATGTTGCCACGTGACTTGGAGAGGTCATAGAGCCTAGAAAAATTCCTATGTCTGTCACATCCCTAACAAACATAAGTTTGCCAGTAACCACTCATCAAAGAGGCTTTATTTTTGCAACAGATGAAGAACTATTACAGAGTTCCACAGCTGTCCTCAGACAGAGAATATGTGTCTTTGAGATGCCCAACCCTAAGTGACTTATCTACAACTGAACCTCTACACTTAAGTCTCAGAACATAGTGGAACAAGGGGTAGAGAGAATACAAATGCATCTCTCAAAGAATATACAACTTTGGAGAGGAACTATTGGTAGCTGATAACTGCTGGGTTAGGAAGACTTGATCTTCTGTAAGAAAGTGATGCTAGACATACTGAAAAGGATTCAGAAGATGAATTCACAATGGACACATGGATACACAAACATGACATCATATGCCTTACCAGATCTAACAACACACATGAATTCTTATGGGCAAGCTATGGGGGGTTGCCGATAGGGAAGGGGGATAAATATGTTTAAGACTTATTGAATGAAATCCACAAAATTCAATAAAATATATTTTTAAAAAAGAAATAAACAAATAAAGTGAGGATGCATTTTTTCCATGATTTGACAGAACAAGTCTATCATTGTAGGGAAGACAAAGTGGCAGAGTGGTTCTTAGCTCTGGCAGTTTTATTGTAATTGAGCTAGTATGTAGATAGATAGGAATTCTGGAACCCAGTTGAAATTTTCATTTTTCATTTTCTTTTCCATCTGGACAAAGTTACTTCCAACATTCAGGGTAAACTTGCCCACTAACAGATACGCATAGACGTGTGCTTCACTAGCACCTCGGGGATTTCTTACTCCAGTCAAACTGATAGTTTATAATATGATCTTTAGTCATTGGAAAAATGCAAATTTAAATTGTTTCATCTCAGTGAGACTGGCTATCATCTACAAAACAAATATCAATAATTACTGGTGAGGAATTTAGGAAAGGGGAGCCAATGCAACTACTGGCGATGTAAATTAATGCAACCAATGCAGAAGTTGGTATGTAATTAATTAAAAAAACTAAAAATACAACTAAAATATGATCCCACTGTGTCCAAATAAATCAGTGTAGAATATTGATGCTTGCAGAAAAAAATGTTCTTTGTTACAATATTCACAATAGCTAAGTCATAGACTCAAATTGGCTGTCCACTGATGAATGGGTGGATAAAGAAAATTTGGTATATTAATAAAATGGGGATTTTTTCAGACATAAAGAAGAATGAAATTACACCCTACACTTGAATATGGATGGAACTGGCAATCATATTAGGTACAATAATCCAGAATAATAAAGACAAAAATGGCATATATCCTCTCACAAGCAAAATCTAGATAAAAAAAAATGAAAATAAAATGCGGGGCCAGTGTTTGAGGCAAGAGATGCACATCAAGTAGTACAGAGTGGGGAATTATGGAGATAAGTGGGATTTAAAAGTATTGTGTATGTGTTAAGATACTATGATGGAATTCATTGTTTTGTAAAACTGATATGCACTCATTACAAAAGAAATTATTCATCTATAACATTCAACAAAAATAGAACCCAAATTTGCTAGATGACAACACTTCTCCAAGGGCATTCATGGGATTCTTTGGGCTATTAAGCAATTAATTAGAACAATGTAGAATCTTGAAAATAAAAGGATGCTATCTTGAAAAACATATCAAGGATTTGTATCTGATAATTGGACTTGTTAACCATATTTCATATATGTTAAGACATTGGGAAAAAGATGTTTCCTTATTTTTTGTGCTGAAAGCTGATGGGCAGAGATAATAGAAAAATTGTCTCTCCATGACTTATTAACAAATACAAAGGAAAGTTCTTGCTTTTATTTCTCAAACTTAGCCTTTGCAGATAAGCTGAAGATCTCTGAAACAAGGAATCTGAAACAATATGATTGGCTTGAGTGATAATATACACATTTAAAATCAGTTTGCCTAAAATTTACACCCTCTAAGTGTACACTCATGACTGAAAATGGTACAAGAGGTAAAAGAGATCACCATCCGAATCCTGCTGATCAAAATGCTGTTGGTCTCTATTATTTCTTGTTCATTCCACCTGGTGTGCATACCTGGGCGAATGCTTGCAAGCGCTCCAGCTGGTGTACAATAGAACATTCTACTGAAGAGCAATATGAGCCACAAGGATCAAAACAGACCTATGCCTCATTTACTCCATTGAATTTAACACAATAAGTACAGTGTTAATGAGGACACACTATGCTTCCAGTATATGGTCACAGGATCACTACTGAAACACTGTCCATGCTCCTACAGAAATATTCATTTCTGAGTATGTTCAAGGTTTGAGAGTCTCATAGAATACCTGTTATGTCTGAGTTCATCCAACTCTGGATCTTGTCTTCAAAGAGGAAAAAAAATCAGTGAATATTTCTTCATCCATTCATGCAGTTATTTGTACTAAATCATTTTATAGCATCCACTGTTTTAGAAATCGGTAGTGTCCAGAAAGCTAATGGATGAGTAATTTCATTGTACCTCTCCTAAATTAGTTTATTTTGTAGTCGAGAAAATGAAATCACAAAATTGCACAGATATAGTTTATTAATGCTTAGACAAAATAATTATGATTTTCATGTCCATGTGATTAGAGAACATGTAATCAGTGGTATCTTAGAGACTTCATAATGTCACAAGTTCATTGAATATGAATTATTTTCTTCCTATGTGATTGAATTATAAGAAAAATTTCTAATGTGGTTTTTAAAGTCTACTCTTACATTTAATGTAGAATGAATCTAGAAAAATTTACTATTATCAGCTCTCCATGGAACACACTTAATTTTAGTCCTACACAGCTTTAACTTCAACAATCTCTTCGATTTTTCTAAGCAGGATGAAAATAGGGAACATCATTCATCCAAACAGGATGAAAAATATGGAAAAATAATGCATCCAAATCTAGTGTATATAAATCTGGTAAATTCTTATTGTAACTAATTGGTAAAATTGATTTCTAAATACTCATAATATGCATATGTTTTTCACTTGTTAGTGCTTGAAAGGGTATTTATTTTGTGTTCACAACATGCTGTCATGCTGGATATGAGCATAGATTTGACTATCTGGTAAACATATTGTGATAATCAGACTTTTTAGTGGAGGATGCTTTAAGATATTGCATGCCAAGCTATATTTTTTAGTGTACATCCTGGTCTATGGGAATAATTTGATATTCACTCTTCTCCCACTCAACCAGGGTAGCCAATTAACAATTTATTGCTTATTTATCTGGATATGACTTTTGGGGGATGATGTTATATAATGGAATTATTGAATATGAGTTCTTCTGATTTTGGATACTTTTACTAAGCATAATGTCTGTGAGATCTTTCTACAATTTTAGCATGTATCAGCATATAATTTTTCATTGAAAGAATACACGTATTTTGTGTCTTCCTCAGTAAAAACACATTTTGATTGTTCCTGGCTTTTAGTTCTCTGAATAATGCTATATACATTGTCATACAATTTTTCATGTGGATACATGGTTTCAATGTTTTTGGTATATATAAAAGACGAATTAGGGGAAATTCATTTAACTTTCTGATAAACCATGAATTTCCACAGGGGGCACTTCTAATTTATAGCCCTGCCAGCAATATGCAAGTTTTCCAGTTCTTCGTAAAATTTTCTCACACTTATGGTACAGTGGAATAGTTGAATCATAAGGTAGTCCTATTTCTTGACTTTTAAAAGAAACACCAGACTGACGTTCACAGTGGCTGCACCAGTGAGCTCCCACCAACAATGATTAAAAGTGTTCCTTAGTCTATAAAATACTTATCATGTACTGCAGATTGAGTTTTTGATAATAACCTTTCTGATTGTGGTGAGATGAGCAGGTTTCAATAGATAGATCCAAACACATGGCCACATAGGTGGTCCTGGTTAAGTCAGTGGCTCTCACAACAAAACAAAATGACAGGAAAGTGGGAAAGGGACCTGTGTGGGTTATGATAATAGTGAGAGAAACATAAGAGAGAATGGGGCAAGAGTGGAAAAAGTGTGATATAAACATGTATGAAATCTCAAAGAACAAATTTAATCAATACAAATAAAAAAAGAAAAATTGAATATATGTACTTACATTTCACTCATGCTTATAATCTTATTGAGTTTAAATTTTTTTCTATTTTTTTAAATAGAGAAATTATCCAGTGATTCCCTGTACTAATATTTCAGTGTAAAGTGTATTGGATTTACATTTTTAACTTCTTGACACAATTGTCGAATGTTTTCCCTCCTGTTGTAGCAGTTTATATGCTTAAATAATTGTTCAAAGTTCTTTTAACTGGAAAAATATCAAATCTTTTTGTGTCATCTGGGAAATGTAAAAAAAAATAGATTAGCAAAGACAAAATGTTCTTTGGTGTTCAAAGTATACTTTTATTAAGGAACAAGAAGAATTTTCCTGTTTACTTAGAGAAGCTTTGTCAGAAATACTTGAAAATTATATTCAACCTTTTGGGAAACTTAACTTTATGAAGAACTCTGTAAGCACAAGCTTTCACCTGGCTCAGACTTTCTGTCCAGAGAACATTTTTCTTGGTGGTGCATGCATTGAGTTAGGCTTACAAGAAATCAATTAAAGAATCAAAGAGGGATTCTTCCATGTGCTTATACAAAAATTGAGTAATGAATCACCTTCATAGTAATCAAAGAATTCTTGGTAGTTTACTTCATCTTTTAAGCCCCTTCCAATATTCTTAATCCAGAAAAATACTTTACTCCATCCCTGACTGCTTCTTCCAGGACTTCTCTCCCTTTTCCTGGGCTTTTCAAAGTCCTTTTCTTGTGATTGTTTTACAAGAAAATTTTCCTAATGCATTCAGTCTCTTTCTCTGTCTCACAATTGTTTTTCTCTGTCATATCACAGGTTAGTTCAGTTTTCTAATAAAATCAGTGTGCCTTTTCTATTACACAATTTATAACTACAGTAATCATCTTTTTCTAACTTACAGAATCTCATTATATACAAATACATAATATGTGTATTATAATCATTATGTACCACTTAAGGTTTTGATACCATGTCATGGAGTAATTAATTATTAGTTAATTTCATTTGGCCTCTTCAAACATCTCAAGTTTAAGAATCCCTCTACATTATATGATTTTTGTTTATCTTTTCAATATATATTTTTACTGAAGTTTTGTGGCTTTCATACAATATATCTTAAACATATGTAGGCATACTCCCATATTTGCAACCCACATAGCCTGCCCACAGAACTTCATGAATTTTGTCATATATGTTAAGGTGTATTGAGTCAAGATTGTGTACCCAGATGTCCCTCAGTAGTAGTTCATCCACTGAAGCCTATTCATCCTGTCTAGCATCATATAGGTGAGTATTTTAAAACATATTCACATTGCCACAAGTTCACATGTTCAGGCTTCGAGTGGTCTAGAAGCTTCTGCTCCCCTATATTCACGAACCAGCCGTGGCACATGTGAACTTGTGGCAATGGTGGCATTGAGAACAGTACCCATGCCAACTCAATCAGACAAGGGCACACAGTGGAACAAGGGAAGTGGGTGATGGGTTGACCCTGATCTGGGAGCTATTGGAGACTGATTACTACTGGGTGAGGGAGATTAGGAATTCCCAATGATATCTAGATAGGCTGACTAGTCTCAAATGGTTGAATTTGCAATGAAGGATATTTAGGTACAAATGCTTGACTGAATAGGATGTAACATGTATGACTGAACACATAAGGTCCGATGGAGAGGGGGCATGGATGGCGTTGGGATTCTGAATTTGATTTAGGACTATTGTATGAAATGTGCAAAATCTCAATAAAAAATAAAAAATACATTCCCATTGCAGTCTGGGGTGATAATTCAGTCAGTGAAGTTGTTTTTTAAACATAATGGCTTGTGTTCAAATCCCAGCATTCATGCAAAAAGTCTGGGACCTTGATCAGAGGAATCCAAGAGACTCCAGAAACAGTATAGCCTAATGCTTCTGCCTTTTCTGGCTTCCCAGAACTTGAAGGTAAGAACCTGCTGATGAAGACACCACACATCCATAAAGCAATAATCTGTTGTAGTTGGAATTTACATAGTTTTGTCTCTTGTGAACATAGTGATTTCCATCATAATAAAATGATTAAATGTTCTCAAACTAGACAAAAACCCATCATAGAACTGGGTAAATGGGCAAGCAATCTCAACATTAGCTGAAGGACTATTGGCAGCTGATCACTGAGTGGGGAGGGAGAGTTGGTCTTCTTTAAGGGAGTGATGCTAGATCGGATGACTGGACTCTAGGCCAAACTACTATTCTTTCTTTTAACACTCAAATTTGCTTTTCTCTGACACATTCACTCAGCATCCAATATCTCAAAATAGCAGAAAATCAGAACATACCGTGGCACTAATGGAAAATTTTCTAACAAATTGAGCACATTGTTTTTCATACGCTGGTGATAAAGATGAATTTCTAAAGAGGTTATTGAAGTCATTTGGCAATATTTCTATTGTGTTTTTTGTTTCTTATTATTTCTACTATAAACATGCTATATTTTTGCTGTTGAAATGTTAAATAAACTCATATATTCTAAACAAAACCCTTTTTTGGATATATTAAAAATAGCTTGTCACAGTCCACATAATGGGCAAAAATCTTTACCACTTTTATTTCAGACAGGACTATCATTCAAAATGCATAAAACATGCAAAAATAATAATTGACCCCTAAATTGCCAATCAACAAATGGGGTAATGAAATTAACAGATGGTTCTCGAAACAAAAAGCACAAGTGGGAAGCAAGTATATTTATGTATTCAACATCCTTAGTCATCAAGAAAATGAAAATTGAAACTACTCTGAGCTACCTCCTTAGTCCAATCAGAATGGATACCATCAAGAGCTCTAATAAATGCTGAAGAGTATGTGGGGAAAGAAGAACACTTATTCATTGCTGGTTACAGTGCAAGTTAGTATACCCATTTTGTTAATAGACATGGAGGATTCCCCCCAAAATTAATACAATTACCATACGACCCATGTTTAGCGTACTTCCAAAAGTACTCCATATCCTACCACAGAAATACCTGTTCTTGTATGTTTCCTGCTGTTCTATCTACACAGCTTAGATTTCCATCAACAGATGACTGGATAGTGAAAATGTTATATGTATTTATAATGGAATTTCATTCAGATGTATATAAAAACAAAATCAGAAAATGTATAGTAAATTAATAGATCTGGAAAGTATGATATTAAGAGAGGTAAACTAAACTCAAAAAAAAAAAACCACCTGCTAACTCTCATATGTGGCTCTGTGGGTATATTCACAGATTGTATGTGTATGGTAAATGTGAGTGAAGTCTACCAATATATGGTAATATTAGATGATGGCACATAGAATGAAATACACTCAGTGGACAAATCGTTGAAGAATTAGAGGGAAATGTGGTTACTCGTGTAAAAAATCCACTGAAAACTGATGAAACTCTGGCAAGATAAATCAAGAAATGAAGACATAAAACCAAATATTAACAAGGGTTTGGAATTCAATAATATATATCCTGTAAATAGAAAAAGATAATATAATGAGTATTATATTTTCCTCTAAAAGCTTACTTATTTTATAAATAATTTGGGGTTAATTGCTTTGTTCAGGCTGTTTAGAAACCATGGGCAAATATTTCATAACATTGAACTACAGAAGGACTACAACAGCATAAAAAATTTAAAGATGAGAAAATTGAATTCCATTAATGTAAAAATCTTCTTCAAAAAAAGGAAGTGATCAACAGATTATAGGTACACACATAAACTGTGAAACAAGATTTGTATGCTATTTATGTGATAAGGAATTCCATAGTGTCTTAGTTTACCTTTGATTGCTGGGACCAAACACTATGAACAAACTTTGGGAGGAAAGGGTTTATCTGGCTTACCTCTCCATGGTCACAGTTCATTACTGAGGGAGCTTAAGACTGGAACTCAGGATGGGAACCTGGAAGCAGGAGCTGAAGCACAGGCTGTGGAGGAATGTTGCTTACTGACTTGCTCCCCTGGTACGTGCTCAGCCTGATTTCTTATACTATACAGGACCACCTTCCAGGGGTAGCACTATCCACATTGTGCTGGGCACTCCAACATCACTCCACAATCAAGGCCAGTCTAATGGAGGAAATTCCCAAATTGAGGCTCCCTCTACCCAGGTGTGTCAAGTTGACAATTAAAGTTATTCAACACACCAGCATTATAAGGAAGTTGAGTAAGTTGTTAACAAGGCAACAAAAACCTGATTAATAGAAGGGAAGAGGAAATGAAAAGACAGGTCTCAAAGAAGACAAAAATATGTCTTTGAATAGCTGATATATGAAAACTGGTCAACATTGTTGACAGAAATTCCAAGCTGAAACCACAATGAAGAATATTATACCACACCTGTTATTACGAATAAAAATATCAATTATTGTTAGTATTGTATGTATGGCATAACAAAGAACCGGGCCCAGCTCAGGCTGCCTGCCATAAGGAATGGGGAAAGGGCTTCCGCATACGTGAAAGCCCAGCACAGTAGGGCGTGGCAATGACAACCAGCTGAGAGATGATCTGCCTGGAGACAGACTGCCATTGGATATGCTAGGACGGCGTGGGAAACCATGATTAGCTAGCCAACTCCTTACAACCCAAAATGCTTCCTGGAATAAACAAGTCTGCAGCAGCTTGCCCTCTGCTTGCTTTCATCCGACTCCCGGTGTCTGTGTTGTGACTCCGTTCCTCTCACCCCCATTTCAGCAGGGACCCTGTGTCCCCCTCCTGCTGGCTCTGGGGGAGGACAGTAACAATTACAGATAAAGAGGAACTCTTCTATGCCATGTATGAAAACAGAAGTCAACCAATCACTGAAGAGCATAGAGGTTAATCCAAAGAATGTAAAATATTAACCACATATGATCCAACAATCTTGCATGGGCAAAATTTAGTATTTTAAATATATAGCAGATAAAAAGCAGGAATTTAAATGGGGAAATAGTAATAATGGAATACGTATGGTTAAATGGAGTGGATCATGAAAGAGTGGAGTAAAGGAGCAAGTATTGGAGAGAACAAACATTAAATGCCTTTTGAAAAAAAAAACATATGAAACCTACTACTCTTAAAATCTTATGAAAACCTACTACTGTGGAATCTTATAAAGATATGTCCGTATACTTGTATTAAAAGAGGCTAAATGAAGCTATACTATATCTGTGGGACCATGTTCCTACCAGACACCTAAGGCAAGCAAATAAAAAAAGCCCAATGTAATGACTAAACTCTCAGGGACTCACAGATACTACTGACTATTGCCACTGCTCTTGGTTACCCTTCGGAATTTGATGGTCAGTTCCTACTACTACTAAAGAACTTATATGTTGGAATCATAGAACTTGAAGAAATCAAGCTGATATTGATCTCAAAATTTCCTCTCTACTGGCTACCTTGCATTGTGCTGAAAAGTGAATGAATGCTACAAATAGAGAAAAGTAATGATTAATGTTTATCATCTGTGAACTCTGGAAATTAGAAAAATGACCAGCCAGAAAAGATATGCCCTCTGGTGCAATAGTGACATGAAAATATGAAGAATAAGTATGCAATTTCTGTTTGGATTTAAGTCCTGTTTCATAGAATGCAACCAATTACTGGCACTGTTACCAGTGCAAAGAACCTGTGGCTGGACAGGCCATAAGCCTTAGGGAAGAACGTACTACTATTCTGCTAAATGGTTGTATTATTAATCTGACTCCTACTGATGTTTGTTATACCCATATAATTAGTATATCTCTCAAATATTATCAAAGTAGCTTTTTGTTGAAACAGAGTCTACCTGTAGCCCCAGTTTGCCTGGAATTTGCTTTGTAGACCAGGTCGGCCTTAATATTAATGAAATCCTCCTCCCTCTTCCTCCTGAGTGTTGGGATTAAAGGCATCAAACCCAGCCATACTTATTTTCAAAGAAGCTTTTATTGCAGCAGGTGGAGATAGCACAGAGACCCACAACAGGTTAGCTTGCCGAGAATAATAGACTGTGGAGTGCTCATCCCTAATTGAGAATCTATGTTACAATCTCCCCACAAAGTTTTAGAGATTGCTGCTGAAGAGGAGGCAAAAATAATGTAAGAGGTGATGTAGTGGATGAATAGAATTAAACGCACTTTTCTAGACACAACAGGTGCATTTCACAGATGATCTCAGTGGTAGTAACAGCATGCACAAAACTGTGCAAGCCCATACCAGACAAAATCCCATAATGGAGGGGGTACTTGGAGAAGAAACCCCAGCCCTAGCTGAGGAACCATTGGCCATTATTATGTGGGAGATGCAGTTACTTTTTTAAGGATATGATGGTGGGTAAGGTGACCGTGCTCCAGGATGGACTCTAAGCAAAGTGTATATGGGAAACACAAATTGAACCTAACTGACTGACTATATTACACACACACACACACCCACCCACACACACACACACACACACACACACACACGCGAGAGAGAGAGAGAGAGAGAGAGAGAGAGAGAGAGAGAAAGGAGAGAGAGAGCAATGAAGGAAATTGAGTCAGGTCATAAGGATGTTGCCATGAATCTCATAGGAAGTGGTAGAGGGAGTTTTAAAATGATCAAAACACTTTGCAGAACATTTGTAAAGAAAAGTAGTACTAAAATAAAATAAAATCTCAGAAGAGTTATATTTGTTGCATTATTATTCCCCAATATACAGATTCAACCACTGCAATTATAAACAGACAAATGGATAAAGAAAGTAATATTACTTATCAGTGATAAAATTGCCTTCATTTTCTAAATTTTGTCATTTTCTACAATATTGTTGACATTACATTAGCTGAAAAATGGCATATATATAATTTTTATCTCAAAAAAGTTTGAATTAACAGAAGCATAGCAGAATGTTGATTACCAGGGACTAAGAAACTGAGATTGGCTGGAAAAGGGCTGATAAAATGAGATCTGATTAATTATATAGGAGAAGTAAGATAACAAGCTCTCTGCTTCAACAGTGTGACTACAGCAAAAGTGTACAGTGTATTCTATTCTTGAAAATTGTTGAGATTAAATTTTTGAGTGTTCTCCTCACTAAAAATGACAAGTATGAGAAGTAATGTGTTAACATGCTAATTATCTCAATTTAGCTATTCCACAATGTGAACATGTTTTCAGAAAATATCTTGTACATGATAAGTGCATTAAGTACATAGCACATTTATTTGATAATCCAAATAATTAATGAAAAATAAAATAAAGTTGCTAGGTTTAGCATATAAGAAACTAAAGAAAGTGGAACATTACAGTCATTAGCTCTTTTTTCTGAATTATTTCTTCATTCTATTTTGTCAGTGTCGGCTGACACATATTTTCAGTATCTGTTATTAGATGCATTATGTGTCTATCATTATGTCATGCCAGTGGATTGAGGTTATTTTAAAATGTTTTTTAAAAATTTTAACCAGTAAATCTTGAGGATATATATATATATATATCCTTTTGTTTTTAGTTTATTTGTACACTTTAATCTCTTTTATCCTGTGTAGATTTCATATAGTTGAGAATTATTTTATTTATGCTGAAAATACTTGTATTTTGATGGGATAGTTTATATTTATTAATGTTATTATTGATATATTTGGGTTTGTACCTGCCAATTTTTCTTTCTTTACTATATCTATCATGCTATTTTCTCCTCTGATCCTCATTTACTGCCTTATTTTGCAATAATAGAACACATCTTATTGTGATACTTAATTTAAAATTTTTTCAATTATATTTGTTTGTGCTTTTATCTAGTAAACAATATAATTTAGGATTTATTTTCAATGAATGCAAATTATTTTCCAATGTGATATGAAATTTCACTCACATTTACTATATTATATTTCCCTGCATTAGTATGCTACTATTGTTAGATAGAATACATCAATATATATTACAAATAAAAGTGTACATTTTATAATTTTTAGTTCATACAATTTTATTTCTTTTAAGAATTCTGAAACAACAAAGGAAGGCAAATATGTTATCTGTTGAATTTCTGTATTAGTCTTCTTGTGTGCTTTACTAATGAAATTATACTGACAAAGTGTGTTCTAACTTTTACTTATCTGGTGATAGTGCATTAATGCAAAGCAGTTTTGCTCTCAATCACCATATTTGTTCAGTTATTGTCAAATATGTTAGGTTTCTATCTGCTAAAAGCCCTTAACATATATATGTGACTTTTTTGGTGTACTATTACAAAATCTGTTATGAAGCATTAGGCAATTATACTGTGCCCTTGGAATTTTTGCTATGTTCATCTTAAAATTTCCTTCTCTACCTAAGAAAATCACCACACAGTGGTTTCATGGATTCTAGGGGTCCACTTTGAGCTATATCTGAGATAAAATTCCCTTGATTACCTCATCTCCATAATCTCCTACTTTGATTGATGGGCCATAATGTGTTTTGGGTATCAAATATTTTCTACAATATTTGATTCTTTTTGTTCATACAGTGATCAAGCTCCATCATGGAAGGATTTGTGCAATATTTATAGTATAAGATTTTGTTACTATGTCAGGGCTTTTCTTAAAGGATGACATAGTATGTTATTTATTTAAGGGTTCTGGATGTATGAATATACTCATATTTGGGGAGCAATTGAGAGATTAAGAATCTTCATTTTATTATTTAAACTGGACATTTGTTTATTTGACTCAGACATTTTTGTTCATACAAATCAAACAAGACTTATTTTAGACTTTAATTTGTCAGCTCCATGTTATTATGTCAAAACGACTGATAAAATCTACCTATGAAGTAATGTTTGTTTTGACTCATAGATAGGATGGATGAAACTTAAAATCTGGTGGCCACGGCCACAATTCTTTGGACTTCTTGTGAGTGTGGCACACAATTGTGGGAAGAAATTCTATGGCACATGGTCATAACTTGAGCCTAGAAGCAGAGAAAAAACTGTTAAGGAATCCATAACCACTTTTGAGGGTAAACCGTCAAGAACCTAAGGATTTTTCACTCCCATCTCTTAGAAGTGGATGACAATACTTAATGCTATCTTCTTGAAGAAATAGCCTTAATATACAGAACATTTATCGATACTACTTGTGCTCAAATCATAGCAGATTTCTATATTGTATGTTTGCTAACACTACTGCATTAATCCATATTGTGTTACTATAACAAAATTCCTGAGTCTGAGTCCTTTTAAAATAATAAAATGTGTTCAATTAACTCCCAGTTTGGGAATTTTAAAAGCATGACACTTGAATTTATTCAGCTCTCATAAGGGCCTTCAAGCTATATAACAACTTAACAAGATACATTACAGTGGGAGTATGAAAAGGATGAATAATATAATGAGAAAAGTGAAATTTAATGAATACGCTAATTATTTTTCCTAACAATCTATTCTTGAACGTAGTTAGAAAAGGAACTACATTAATGCCTCTTAAGATACCTCCATCGATGACCCTGTGGTCCATCTCTTAATTCTACCACCTTTGATATACCCAAACTGAGCACCAGTCTTTGTATTTTCCCATTTAGTGTGGTATTAATTGTGGATTTGTCACATCAAGCCTTTATAACATGTTTGTACAATCCTTTATATCTACAGACTGTTTTGGTCACGTAATGTGACTGAATTTTAAATACCTCTGTTGCATCCATTGAAGTTAGTATGTGCTTTGATGCCTGACTCCGTTAAAGACATATCATCCTTATTAACTTGCATATGTTGAAACTTGCTTGTATAGCATGATTGAACCAAAATTAGTCATAATAAATAACTGTTGCTTTCGAACTTAATTTACTAGTATTATGATGAGGTTATTTGAATACCTTCACCATACATACTGGCTCAGATTGTTATTGTTATGTCCTAATCTCATTTTTGTATAAGGGTACTGGTGAGTTCCAAGATTTAGTTTGAAAGGAATTCCTTCCCTTCATATTTGGAAGAATTTGAGAATTTTTATTAGTTCTTTAAATGAATGCTAGAATTTTCAATTAAAGTTATTAGGCCTGGACTTTACTTCAGAGAATTTTATTGTGGATTCACTATCATTACTCATTATTGGTCTGAATTGGTTTTGTTTCTTTACTGTCTAGGAGTAACAGTTGGATGTATCTAAAAATTCATTCTTTTTTTCAGTTTTTTGTGTTTCAATATTTGTTTCTCTTGTACATTTAGATTATCCTTGTCCTTATAGTGCTTATATAGATTAATATTTTACAGTAATTAGTGAAATTTTAAAGAATTATTCATTTGAAAATGTCTTCTGGGGGCTGGAGAGATGGCTCAGTGGTTAAGAACACTGACTGTTCTTGCAGAAGACCCAGGTTCAAATCCCAGCACCTACATGGCAGATAAAAACTGTCTGTAACTCTAGTTCCAGGGGATCCAAGAGCCTCTTTGGTCCTCTGCAGGCATTGCATGACACAGGTGCACTTACCTACATGCAGGCACAACACTCATACACATAAAATAAAAATAATAAATAAAATATTAAAAAAGAAAATGTCTCTGGTCTTGTGTTTTTCTTAGGCATTATAATTAATTATGTATATTGTAGTTCATTTAATTGTTCTCCAAAATTCTTTAGGAATACTTTATATTCTTTTTTACTTTCTCCCTCTTCACACAGAATAATTTAATTATATATATATATATATATTCAAATTGTCTTTTTCTTTCTTCTGCCACAATTCCATTGGTGAAGACATCTATAGAATTTTTATGTGCTATATTTTTTTTCATATGAGAATTCTTATTTTATTATGCTTCATAGTTTTTGTTGTGGGTGTCCTGGGGCCTATGGGCAGGGGTAGAGTTGGCGTGGAGTCACAACACAGACTCGGGGAGTCAGGTGAGAAGCAGGCAGTGCAAGCAGCTGCAGACTCGTTTATTACGGATATGGGGCTCCCTTATATCCCCCCTCCCGGTGTCCCATTGGTCCATTGATAGGTCTTGTCTGTTCCTCATAGGCTCTCTGTATTGGGCCATTTTTGTGTCTGCCTTCTCTATGTCTTTTGGCAGAACACAGGATTGCCTCAGCCAGATGTTTTTGGCACATTTGCAGCATGCATGTGCTGGTTTTTCAGGCCACACTTCCTCCTACAAATTTTTAAAAGTTTCTTGAAAGCTCATAGTTAATAGGAAGCTGTTGTGAAGCAATTCATTCCTCATGGTCTACTTTGGGTTTTTATTTTATTTTTAAATTTCATTCTATACTGAAATTTTGAAGTTTACGTACAATATAGTTGATGGTATTTAGATCCCTTCCCCTATCCACACCTTCGTCCCTTACACGTGCCCAATTTAATGTAACATATATATATATATATATATGTCATATAGAGTCTGATTTGTGTCCCTAATATCTCTTAGTGTGTATCCATCCACTGGGCCCACCAAGAATCTCATTCCTGCAAGAACCAGTCTCTCCCCATCCCAGAAGGCAAAAATTTTCAAAAGGTCCTTGGTTTCAGTTGGAATTTCTTACCCACTTCCCCATGTCTAAGCTGGAATATTTTTGCTGGTTTGAGCTTGCAAAGGCCTTGAATATGCTGTCATCATTGCTGTGAGTTCATACAAGTATCTGACAAGATAGATGTCTGGAAGACTGATTTCTTATGGTTATCCATCCTCTCTGGTTCTTTCAATCTTTCTGCCTCCTCTTCCACAATGCTCCCTGAGTCTAGGGAGGCAGAAATTTTATATAGGTACCCTAATCAAAGGCAAGCATTCTGCATTTGCTTATTTTCTGAACATTGGCCAGTTGTGGGTTTCTGTGTTAATCACTGTCTACTACACAAGGCAACTTTTCTAGTGTGAGTTCAGTGATTAATTCATTCTATGTGTAAAGGATTCACTGAAGATGTGTCAGTTAGGATTATGTGCCACAACAGACACTTCTCTGCATTTGACCATTCTGGAACTTTGTAATGGCCTCCAACTGGTGCAAAAGAAATTTCTCTGATAAAGATTGAAAGGTACATTTGTCTATAAATATGAAGTTGCATATTTAGAATAAATAACTATTTACATAGATCTAGGGATGTGTCAAAAGTAGGTTTTTCTGTAAGATCTATGACCTTTCTAGTCTTCTGTATTTGGGTACATATACAGTACACATATGAGTTACCTCCTGTTAAGATGGCCTTAATTCCAATTAGGCAGCTATTGATTAATCTCTAGATAAATGTGCCTCTACTGCAGCAATAGCAATAGTTTCTGGTCCAGTCAGAGACTATTAATACTCTATTAAAATTGAAAATTTAAAAGAAATGGATGAGTTTCTAAATTCATGGAAACCACCAAAGCTCAACAACAAAGAAGTAAACATCCTAAAGAGGCTCATAATGAATAAGAAAATTGAAACAGTAACACAAAGCCTCCTGGATAACAAAAAGCCCAAGGCCAGATAGAATCACTTCAGAATTTTATCAGACCTTCAAAGATCTACAACCAATACTACTTAAATTATTCAAAAGATAGAAACAGAGGACTTTTCCGAACTCCTTCTATGACAGTGATATTACTCTACTACCAAAATCAGAAAAATATACAACAAAAATGTAAACTAGAGCAGAACACCTCTAACTTAGTATGTTCTCATAAGATCTCTTAAGACTAATGGCTTCAGATTAGCTAAAAGTCCTTTACAGTGACTCAGGGCTCTGTTGTCTGTGCAGCTCTCAACACATTGACCATTCAAGATTAGGTACCAGTATGTGAGTAATACAGCTGCACACCATCTGATTTTAGCTTCACCTCATGAAATGTTGTAATCATCTAGATACACTGTTCCCAAACACCTGGCCCATAGAAATCATGAGACAATAAAGGATTGCTTTAAGACACTAAAAAACAACAACAAAAAAGTAAACTAGAGGCCCATATCCATAATGAACATAGATGCAAATGATTTGTACAGAATACTTGCAAATAGTATACAGACACACATCAAAAATCATCCACTATGATCAAGTAGGCCTTATTCCAGAGGTGAAGGGATGCTTCAATATATTTAAATCAATAAATATAAAAATATATACTTTGGGAGTTCTGATCATACAAATCATACTTGCTTTGACATTTTTTTTCTGTATAATACAATATTTGGAAATGCCAGTCATAACATATTGTTTTCTCTTTTTCTTCTGCATTGGTAACAAATTATTTGCATGTATTGTAATAGCACTAGTATTTAAGATAATGTATTTTTGGATAGGCATATCCTCTAAAAGAACCAACAACAGCTGGATATCTGAACCCTAAGACACTCCATCGACAGAGGGATAGGCAGTCACCCCTTCCACCCAATAGGTCAGCTTCAATTGCATGAGAGGGCAGGTCTAAGGACAGGCACAGAGGAAGCCAACAGTGGTGGGGAAGTCATCATCTTGACCAGTGCTCAGCTGAGTGCAATTCTGAAAAGGCTCAGCCAGGATGTAGGGAAAAAGCCCACGGGTGCATATCTTTGCAAGTAACTCTCTTCTGGACATTATAAATACAAAAACTCTGATAGAATGCATTGTGTTGGTTTTGTTGGTTGGGTGTAAGGACAGTGTGGGGCCAAGGAGGAAAGAGACTGCATGCACTGGCCTCCTGGGAGAGAATTTTGCATTACATGTATTATGATCACTTTGTGTCCAGATCACTTCAGCTGTATTCCTCCAAGCTTTTATGCAAAGTTTATTTATTTGTTGTTCACTAGTAATATTTCAGTGAATTATATTCTCACACAGTGTGTAGTCTCTGCTATTGTTTCTTGTTGGTCATGTTTTCCTTCATTCACATCGTCTGTCTAAAAATCCAACATGGCTATAATTTTAAATGGACTATTTTTTAGTATTATTTCCTAGATTACTTAAGATTCTGAACTATGTGATGTACTGGTGTCATAATTATCTATTAGTTTTATCATGGCAATAGTAGTTGAACTTTTGACTTAGACATTTATGTCCTGTGCTGTGAATTACTCCATAGTAAGATCCCACTGAATTTGAAAACTCTAATGTGGTCAGGGATTTTATATTAGAGTAATACTGATGTATTATCATAGGAGTTTGGAAGTTTGAAGTTTGAAGTTTTCTAGGCCAAATTCCTGAGATAGTTATCTAGAGCTAGTGAGGCAGAAATAGGGAATTCATTCTCCATAACTGCTCCATTTTTTCTCTCTTTTCTATTTTCTCTCCTCTCTCTTTCTCTCTCCTTCTCTCTTGCCCTCTCTTTCCCTTCCCCCTCCCTCCCCCTCCCCTTTCCCCTCTACCTCCCCTTCCCCTTCCCTCCCCCTCCCCTTCCTCCTCTATCTATCCCTCCCCCTCTCTCTCCTTCCCCACCCTTTCCCCTCCCCCTCTCCCTTTTTCTCTCCCTCTGTATGAGAGGTGAAAAGGTAAGCTACCTATATTCTACTACTAATATGTGTCAATCTCCTCCACCTCTCAGTGAGGGCTAATGGAATCTTTCAATATTGACAAGTTTCAATTACTGCCAAGAATAAGTCTTATATCTCAATAGGAGGAAGTTTCCATTTAACTGTGAAGTGTTTTCAAGTATGCTACACAAAATACAAAAAGAGAAACTATGAACTATAAAAGCTGGTCAACCTGGATTCTAGTTGCATAATGGGAGTTGGGGGATGGAAGACAGGTGCCACCTGATTGTTGCTACTTGCTCAAGATAGATCATTAGCAACATAGGGCTGTTAAAAATTGTATGGAATGAAGTTCATTTGCTGGTAAAACCATTTAAAATAACTCCTCTACTCAAAGGAACAGTAAAATTGTATAATAATCTCTTAGGTTCTGTTTCATTAAAGCAATTCTAAGATAGCATTATGGAGTAGTATGGGCTGTGCCTGACTTGAATTTCATTCATGCTCACTACTAATATTTTCTAAATGTCTTGTTAAATAAATATCAATCAATTTGTTCTCAGTCCTTTGATCAAACTCCAGCAATGTTGAATGGATTAGTTTAATAAATTTTCATCAATTTAATAATCTCTCTAGGATAAAGTTTCTCATAATGCCATTCAGGAAGTCTCTCTTCTTTAAATATATTTTAAGCTATACTTTATGAATATTCTTTACCCAGTACACAATTATGATGGTTAATATTGATCACCAACTTGACAAGAACTAGAGTCATCCATGAGGCATGCCTATGAGCACACCTGTGAGAGTTTTTCTAGATGAGATATCCTCTCTGCATGCCTGGGAAGGGCTTTCTTCATTAGCTAAGTTGAAATGGAAAGAACCACCTTCTGGTCCAGGCCATATATTAATATGTCCCAGAGAAAGTCTTTTATTTTGCCTTGTTGCCTTCCCTTCTTAGTGATTGATGTATCTACTCTGTTGCTGCTACCTCTCATACTGCAACTGCCATTTTCACTGATATCAGAACTCAGTTTCTTCAGCATCGAATCTGTACTAAATACTACTTAATTTCCAGGAATCCTTCAGGGTGTCATGAACAGACTGGGAGTGCTGTAGCATCTGGCCTCATGAACTGAACAGATACTAGCTCTTAGCTTTTCCAAAGTGGATACAGCCATTGTTGGAATACCTAGACTGTGCCATCAAAGCAAATTTAATAAATTCCCTTTGTATTTATTCCCTTTGTATAAATTATTTTGCTTTTGTACCTCTGGAAAACCCTATATAGTCCTGCTCATGTTTAACTTTCCATTGATCTTCATTCCTTACTTGAATATGACAGTTATCTCTGGGAACATTTTCCTTTCACTTTTACATAATATTCCTCTATTGGTGAATTAAAACATTAACCTAAAATATTCTGAAACTACCAAAGTTCTTCCATTTTTCCATGTGTGACAGTGTGTGTGTGACTGTGTGTGTGTGTGTTTATGATGTTTGTGAACATGTATGTGCAGGGCACATGCTTGTGTAAGTGAAATCAGTAGACACAGGAGACCTCAGGTGCCATATTCATTAGGTTTTTGCCTTATTCCATTGAAATAGGGGCTCTCACTGACTGGAACTTAGGAAGTCACAGCAATCCTCCTGTGTCATGATTTTTTTTAATTTTTATTTTATGTATATGAGTGTTTTCCCTGCACTGCTGCAAGTAAACCTATATTATGCATGTCAGCAGAGGCCACAAGAGGGAAGTGGATACCCAGAACAGGAGTTATGGATAGTTAGTAGCCACCATGTGTCTGCTGGGAATCTAACAGAGGTTCTCTACAAGAATGTCAAGTGCTCTTAACCACTGAGACATCTCTCCAGTCTTCTGTACATAAGAGAACTATTTCTATAGATACCTGCACAAGATTATGGTAGTCAACATTCCAGCATCAGATGCGGAGGGACTTACAAGGCTCCAGTTCTATTTGAGGAGCTACTGACAGTTGATGACTTCTGGGAGAGGTAGAGTCAATTTTCTTCAGGATGTGACCACTGGTAGGTTGCCTGTGTGCAACTGCAGAAACCTATACCCATGTGCATATGAGCAACATCAATTGGACACATTGGGTTGCTAGAATTATAAGAGGACGTGAAGTTGCAAGGAGGTTTTTGGAAGAAAGTATCTGGAAAAAGGGAGACTGAAAGGAAACTGTGATTAAAACATATGATCTTCATATATTAAATTTTCAATGAATAACTGCATTACAAAAGATTTCTTTTCATGCATGCATTTTTTCTCTGAAGCTTTAGATTCCTACATCATGTAGACCTTCTGTTCAGCAAACAACTACCTGTTGAGACCAGAAAAACTCTGACAAATTTTTCTCTATTTCCTAACATCATAAATTAGAATCCCATCAGATTTCTTACTAAACACAATACGGGAACTGTGATTTGATGTAAGATAGTCTATGTATCTTGGCTATCAAATTTAATTCATGCTTTCATGTTTGTCTTGATATTTTCTCTTACATAACACCATTTTTAGCATTTACAGCATATAACACAACTGGGCCTCTTGGTGGCCCCAGTGAATGGGCCCACAATGAAGGACATTTAGACCAAAAGGTCACACTCTATAAACCACTTTACCTATACAAGAGAATACATCATATTGGGTGGGGGAAAGTACGGTCAAGGGAGGGGATGTAAATACTATTAAACTATAGTGTATGAAAATCATGGGGCTGGAGAGATAGCTCAATGATTAAGAGCACTAGCTGCTCTAACAGAGGACTGGAGTTCAATTCTCAGCACCAACAGGGTCGCCAACAACCATCCATAACTCTAGTTTCAGCAGATCTTGACACTTTCTTCTAGCTGCCGTGGGGCATTGCATGTAGCATGTTAGTGTTGTGGAGCACTAACATGCATGCAGGCAAAACACTCATATACATAACACTTTAAAAAGTAAATTAAATCTTTAAAAAATAATAAAATACTAAAGTATTTTAAGAAAATTGCATAAATTCAATTTTAAAAAGTTAAAAAACAAAACAAAAAAATTGTCATGTCCTGATTTGTGCTAATGTATCCATTTACTGTAATACTTTTCCCTCTATATTTTTACTATTACAGTACCTGAAATATAGAATGTACCAAAGAATAATTATTAAGTAGAAGTTTTAAAGATTTGTTTTATTACTGCAAACTGAATTTAAAGCATTTTAATATGTGGACATATGAATTGTTTAATTATCTTATGTATAAGATACTTCTAGTATCAGACATGTTTCCCTACTGCCATTACAACCAAAAGACAGAGCCTTTGCAAAGAGGTAGACTTAACTAGCTTTATATGCTATGTCACAAGGCAATGATATGTATCCATATCTGAAGAATGACTGTCTATCCTTTGGTATGTCTTTATTCAGCATACTATTTTTTTGACCATAAATGTTAGAGGGGTAGGTGATAAGCCCTAAAATATTTGCATCAATGGTAACAATATATCTTGTCAGCATGCATGCCCCCCTATCCTACAAGATAATTGCAGTGTTTAGTGTTTTAAACACTCTTAGCTAAAAGAAAATCTTAAGCATTCATGCTTTTATTGACTATTGCTAGTCACAATTCTCATTAGCACAAATAACTGAAAGTTCTTTATAATTATACTTCAAGTGTAAATGTTTTAGCACGAATATGGAGATGATATTATACTTTTCAGGGCACCAGATTATTTAGTCAATAATGACTTCAGTAGTGTTTTAAACACTCTTAGCTAAAAGAAAATCTTAAGCATTCATGCTTTTATTGACTATTGCTAGTCACAATTCTCATTAGCACAAATAACTGAAAGTTCTTTATAATTATACTTCAAGTGTAAATGTTTTAGCACGAATATGGAGATGATATTATACTTTTCAGGGCACCAGATTATTTAGTCAATAATGACTTCAGTGCACTCAATTGTGCTTCAGTGCATTGGAAACACCAAAGTGTGTCCCTAGTGTATTTTCTCTAAACTTTCAAGGCATAGTATCCCACACGAGTCCCTGGAGAGCATGCAAAGAGAGCTTTTGAGGAAACGTACATTTTAAGCCCCAAGAAAATTAATTCTAAATTTTTTTTCTCCTATTTAAACCAAATTTACAATGATCTTAGCATTAACTTGATATATGAAATAATACATACATCTTGAATTGGTCTTACTACTGCACGTTATGTATTTCTCTTCAGAAATGTTCAACTACTCTACTTCCTATTAGAAAAAAATTCTGTGTGTTTGATATATGTTTTTCTCTCTCTGCTTTGAAGAAATTTAGTGTAAGAAAGGAAATTTATTTTGATAAAATAACACTGCTCTAATTTCATGCTTGTATGGAATATAATCAATATTCCAATAAAAATATACATTTATTTCTACTGATATATGCAGAAAAAAGTTTCTTCATCACCTCAGTATTGATATGGTTTGAGTATGGTTTATCTCCTCCAGATCTCACAGCCGAGTTCCCAGTGGACAATATTTAGATATATTTCAGTTTTAGGGATTATCAATGTCTTTCCTGTAAGACTGGTGTAAATCTAACTGAAGTAGGTTATTATAAAGCAGGTCAGATTCTGTATCCTCTCTTTCTTCTGCCTTCTCCAATCACTGAGGAAGTTCCAGTTTCATGCTTTTAGACTTCCACAACAATTAGTTAAATGAAAGTGAATTTATTTATAAATTATCCAATTTGTAACCAAACACCTAAACCCGAGTACATTAGAAAGTAAATAGGTTTATTTAGCTTTGACTTACAGTTATCCAGGTTCAAGAGCATACTGCCAGCCTTCTGGTTAGTGTCTCATGATAAATGCCATAGCAAACGCAGAAATATATACCAAAGAGAGACCTGGAAACACCACAGTGAATCAGGAAGTCAGAAACCAAGGATGAACCAGTGTCCCATTAGCTTCTTTATCATAGGCCAGTCTCACTAATTCAGCTCTGTGACACACAGTATTAATCTACTCGTGGGGGTGTATTATCCAATGATCTAACTGACTTCCAATAGGCCCTTCCTCTTAAAGTTTCTACTACTTCAACACAATCATGTTCAAAAACAAGCTTCTAATGTGTGAAATTTCATGGACAATGTGGCAGAATATCTAAATCATAGGAGACAGAAAATGGATTGGTACAACTAGCTTAATAAACTGCAAATAGCCAAATACGTAAGAGTAGACATAGCCATTAATTTGCATAATTGAAATTATCTTTAAACTTTTTTCTGTTTTACCTTTTTGCCTTATGGCTTGAAATGATCTTTATTTATTTAAAAAGAAACCAAGAAAAGATTTTGAAATTCTAGAAACCTTGGAATTTTTTCACCAGCTAAATGGAAAACTCAAAAGGGCAGCTACATTTTCTGATACCTAAAGGGGTGAGGGAAATGATTTGCGCAAAAATTGATTCCATTAATTTCCCTTGCTGCACTACTGGTGTGTTGATATACATAAGTGTCTAATGTGTAGCAAAAGGAAAAATATAATGGAAAGTCAGTAAACACAGACTATGTTACTGGGATTTATTCTTCATTTAAATGGGCCAAAGAAATTGTGATCTAAACAGATTTATTGATGATTGTCTGAAGTTGCAAGTTATTTAGTTTTCAATATCAAATCATATCTTATATGACAACTTTCTTTTGAAGGAAGGGTGGAGACAGTGTCTCGCTATTGCCACAGTTGGCCTATGGAAATTTCTATATTAACCAGGCTGGCCTCAATCTCACAGAGATCCTCCTGCCTCTGCCTCCTTAGTGACAGGATGAAAGGTGTGTGGCACTAAGCCTAGACAAATCTCTTTTTTTAATTTTAACATATTTTATGTGCATGAACGTTTTGTCTGCATGTATGAAAGTGTATCACGTGTGTGCAATGCTCATAAAGGCCAAAAGAGGGTATAAATCCCCTGAAGCTGGAGTTATAAATGATTGTTATCTGCTATGTAAGTACTATCTTTTCAAGAGCAGTAGTTCTCATACCTGCTGAACCATCTCTCCAGTCCCTGTTATATGATATTCTAAGCAAAAAAAAAAATCTTAAAATTTTGATGCTGACACGTATAGACTAGTCTGACCATTTCTTGTATTCATTTTTACATCTAAGAAACATAAAATGCAATAAACACACACTGCAGACAAGTAAATAGCTCTTTCCATTTTAAAAAAGAATTGACTACTGTGACAATGTACAACTGGTGAAGCATCTACACGACCAGCATTTTGTTAAGGTTTCCATATGGTTTTCCATGTAGCCTAAACAAAATGGTTAAAAAATCCTCAGCCCAGAACCATTCATATATACACACAAATAAGCTTTTAGAAAATCCTAAGGCATTTTCTGTAGCAAAAATATAAACATTTTTCATTTTTGCCCATACTTGCCCTAATGCAATCAAACACCAACAGAAGGATTGCCATGATGTCAGTGGGGTAATTGGGAAACTGATCTATCAGCACAACCTAAAGAATCAGCTTTTGGCACTCTAAGTATCTTTACAGTAGTTTTAGTTGTGTAAAGAGCCTCTTATCCTACCTTCCTCCTCCCCTAAATAGTTTCAGTAGAGCAGATGAAGGACATAATCTTTAATTTGCTTCTCATTTGAAACTTAGGGCTTTGATTTCTTGCTGGTATAGTGTCAGTGAAACTGAATGGAAAATGATCATCCTCCATTTCCCACCTAGAGGATGAAGGTAGAGGTTGAATTTTCTGAAAGAATAGTGTCAGTGGAAACTGGGATTAATCATGACTTCCAATATTATGAATTAGTAAAGAGAGGTTAAAAAGGTGTCAAGCATGGCTAATGTTCATTTTGCTTAATATTCACACAGATGTCTGAGATTCTTACTGAGGATCTGTGACTCTATCCCCTATTGCTATCAGTATGACTGAGGAATGTAGTAGAATTTAGAGCAAGTCACCATTTCAAGTGCGTTTTAGTATGAATAGAGTATATTAAAAGATGCATATTCACAATAATTTGTCTGCAATGATGTTGAAGATCTGTGATTCTATCCCCTATTCGTATCAATATGATTGCAGAGTGTGGTAGAATTTAGAGCTAGTCAACATTTCAAGTATGTTTTAGTATGAATAGAGTACATTAAAAGATGCATATTCACAATCATTTGTTTGCAATGACATTGAAGAAGTAGTTTAGAGCAGGGCCTGTAGGCACTTTACCAAAACCCCCTTGAAAATTTCAGCATTTGACTTCTGTGATCATTCAATCAATGAGACAAAATGAAGTGAGGCAAGACCACTGGAGATTTGCTTCACTTTTGTCCGTCCTTTCAGATAACTTTAATGGGACCTGAATTTCTAATTCATCTTGCAGCTGAGGAATTGAGTATAATTGAGAGGGGGCTGTACTTGCTATCTAACATTTTACATCACCATCCAATGTTTTTTCATCAGTATGGAATGTTAATAAACTCTCTACTGTTCCAGGGATATGTCTGAATGTACTAGAGGAAAATTAAACATGCACTCATATATCCTTTATGCTCTAGTGAGTAATAGCTCTATCTACTAAACAGGGTTTAATAATACCATTGGCTTACAAGACAGAAAATATCTAACATAATCACAATACTTTGTTAAATAAAAGGCAGTAGAAAGCATAATGTGAATGAAAACCTACTGATATTGAGCTGAATAAAAGTTGAGATTTCCTTAGAAGTATTTTAAAGCCAGGCATCATGAAAACTTACATGTTATAAACTTAAAAATGAAAACTATAGATAACAATACAAAAATTTACAAAAAACAGTAAAATTTTTAGTTCAGCACAAGGTACAGTAGACCCCTTTTCCCACTCTTTCACTGTAAATGCAGCTAAACAATATGAAAACAGTTTAACATATATAATTTAACATATATAATTTAAAAGTAGCTTTTAAAGTGAGAAGATAAGCTATAAACTTTAAGCATTAAATAATGTTACATTGATGAATTCTCTGTCTTTTTTATATTCTGATATTTGCTGGACTTGACAACAGTGAACTTTGCAAACAGAAACCTTAAGGCATAGAGAGAAAAACAATAAAAATGAAACAAGAAAATTCTAATTTCATTAAAGAGGTTATCATGAAAACTAGAAAGGTAGATGCAAACCTAATGACTAATGTGTACAAAAGATATAACTAGAAAAATATACCTATTTATGTCCTACCTCACAGACTCAATAGAAGTACCACAATATACCATGAGATGCCAGAGTCCTATAGGATAACACTTTACATCTAGCAAAAGTAGTGAGCTTTAAAGAAACATCTTTAACAGAATGTGAGCAATTTACTCATTTCCTTTTCTCAAAATATCTAGAAGTGACAGTAATGAAATCAACTTATCATTAATGCATTCCATGCCACATATCTAATGATACTCATGGTATTATGAAAAGTAATTGTAAACCTACTTCCCATTTCTGGAAAGGCCATAACTTCTTATGATACAGTCACCAATTAAATTTATGTACAAACATAATTCTGTCCAATAAGCAATGTCCTTAGGAGCCCTTTTGTGCCTCTAATAGGTATGCCTTGAAAGTCTTAGAGGAGTCTTGAATATGATATGGTAAATCTCAGTTCAAGGTACTGTCCATTATATCAGAGAAATCATGGCAGCAGGACCATGAAGTGGTTTGTCATATTACCATCACAGTCAGAAAAACAGTGCAATGAATTATTGCTGCTGCTCAGGTCTCTTTCTCCATTTGTAAAGTCCAGAGCCACCTCCCCAGGAAATATTCCCACCCACAATTATGGCTGGTCTTTCCAAATCAATTAACCTGCTCAAGATAATATATCACAAGCATGTTCAGTGGTCCTTCTAGAAGGGTGTTTCTAAATTATGTTGAATGAAAACACAAACCGTCACACCAGGTATCTCTGCAACTGGTTGGAGTCCCAGATACTTGGTGACTTAATGGAGTAACTGAATACAAAAGTCAGAAGTCAAAAGTCTTCTGTTAAAGATTTTCTTTAACAGAAACTAGTAGCAAACAAAATCTTTCAAAGAAATAGAACAGTATTTATGAGTTGAATGACAAAGAGTTTTAAGTAAATGTTTCAAAAATGCTCAATAATCTATGATACAATACAGACAACAAGACAACTCAGAAAACTAATTCATGAATAAAAATCAAACATTCAATAGAGATAGAAATCATTAACAGAAATATACAGAAATTATCACTTTGATAACTACAATGGGGAATATTAGAAATACAATAGGCAACATCAACATAAAATCGGCTTAAGGGGAAGGAATAATTTATGAAATTGGAGAGAACATTTGATATGAGAAAAATATATAAGTAATAATGTCTGTAACATATATGTAATGTCACCAAAAGGCCTCACTTTAACAGCAGACAATCTGGAGGTAAAGGGTTCAATCTGCATCATAATTTAGTCAATTATTCAATGATATTTGGTGCCTTGATAGTCAACAATATCAGTGACATTGCTCTAGGGGCAAGAAGGTTCTTCTTCAAGATACAAATGGAATATCTTAGATCATTTATTTAATAACTAAGAAGAGATTTGGCATACTTAAGCACATTCTTTTTATCATTTCTATGTAGAGTGCCACTCTAAGCAACCAGTAAAAATCACTACATTCATTAGCTTTCCAGAATATTTTGTGTTGTATACAGAACCATCCATTCATAGCATCCCACTGGAATTTATACACTCTTTCATTTTTTAAGGCCATTGTGTCAAGTTAACGTCCCCAGACATTCCTCAGCACAAGTTCATCTACTGAGTTCTAGTCAGCCTAGCTAGAGTCCCTTGCTTTAGGAAGACCAGCTCTTCCTTATTCAGCAGTAATAAGTTGTCATTATTTCTTCAGCTAAGATTGGAGTCTGTTCTCCATTTCCCCAGTTCTATGTTAAGGTTTTTGTCTGCTTGAGTTTGCATGTGTCTTATTCATGTGGATACCATTGCTGTAGGTTCATATGAGCAGGGACCCACGAGCTTGCAGGACTCTATGTGCATATGGTCATGCACCTCCTCCCTGTCTCTTATAATCTTTCTGCCCCCTCTTCTGCAAAGGTCCCTGATCCCTAGTGAGTGAATTTTAATATAGGAGTCCTGTCCAAGGACCAGCATTTGGCAGACTCAATCTATATGCTTTGCCTACTTGTGACCCTTTGTGTTCCTGGGCCTTTTTTGTATGAGGAAGCTTAATTAAGTATTGAGATATTCATTGGAGCAATGGAGCTGGAAATGACCTGGGAGACACTTTTCCTGAAAGCTAGCTCTCATAGCTTTGGAGAACACTACACAAGCTACTAAGAGAGAATATTAATCGATGGTCCAATGCCAGCTCTAAGACCAAATAACCACATCAATGACTGACACCGCCTAAAACATCAGTGTAATAGTTGCAGTTTTATCTGAGGACAATCAACAGCTACCTAATTAGACTAAAAGCCCACTCAGTGGGAGGAAATTCATGTGTGGTACAGTAAAAATAGCCAAATACACATGACTGGAGAGGTCATAGATCTTAGAGAAAACCCCAACACTTACACATCCCTAAATTAATGTAATTTCTTCCTAGGTACAAAATACATATCCTTATATTTACAGACAAGTATCCCAGTCACTACTAATCAAAGAAGCTTCTTCTGCACCAGTTATAGTCTATTACAGAGTATCACAACTGGTCACACCCAGACATTGTCTATAAATTGTCTAAAACCAATCTGCAATGCAACCTCTAAACTGTACCCCCAAAATGATTTATTCCTCCTGGACTTCCTCTGATGAGCCATGGGCAAGAGCAGGGCACTCTGGGAAGAAGGGTGGAGGCTAGTGTAACCAGAGATTGGAAGGAAAGGAGGATGATTTGGCGCCATTCTGGAAAGCAGGGAACAGGGAACACTTGAGCCAGCCTGCCCTGTAACCTGTGGGGAGCCAGGGGACCTTGCGAGGACCCCATGGACCAATCAAGGAACTCTTTGGGATGGGTGGGCATGCGTGGATGCGAGATGAGCCAGACCATGGACAAAAGCGATCCAGAACAGTGGGCTGAGCAGCACAAAGTTGGGTGCCGGGTGTCAGGTGCTCGTTTCTTTGTAAGTCAGTCTCTTCCCCCGCCAAAGGTATAAACTATGCAATATTCAGATAAAGATGTGTTATGTGGTTTGTCTACCCACTTCAGGAGCTAGGGACCCTAAGAATACTTGGGCGACAACCTGGCACAGCTGGCAGGATTGCGTTGGAAATGACAAACCACCACCGGAGTTTGGAAAAAGCTAGGGCACTAAGGGCTGTGCTTACGTGGATCTTACAATGGACTATAAAATATTTAACTAAAAAGGAGCTGGACACACAGAAGCGTGGGCCACAGCTGTGTTGTAAATATGCAGAAATAGCCCAGTTGCAGGTATATGAAAATTTGTTAAAGGTTATAGAAAGGCTAGAAAAACTTTTACTGGCCTGGGACACAAGAGAGAACTCAGAGAAGCGGCATGGCTACTCTGCATAATAAAAGATTTTCCCAAAGCAGGAGAAGCTGAAAAGGCTAGGGAGGTGCTGGCAGATTCAGTTGCAGAACTTGAGAGAGAGATAAAAACAGGATGTTTTAACTTGTGTAAGGTCCAAGGACTCCAGAGAAAAGACAGATAATAATGAAAAAGGGAAAGACCCCAAAATAGAAGTAGCTAAAGCTACCCCTCAGATTCAACCTTTGTTACAAAAAGGAAAAAACAAACAAACAAACTAACAGTACTATAGATAGGAAATACTCCACACTGGCACTGTTAAAAGTAGGAAAAACTTATAAGCAAGCAATCAAAGAGTCCCTCACCACAAGGTTAGTGAAGGTATTGGTACATAGGAGCAAATGACATCAGTCTAAGTCTTTCAGAAACTTCACAGCTGAGTTATATAACCACCTATCCATACTTGCAATCCAGACTGTTCAACCTAGGCCAATGAAGGGGTGAACAGTCCTTAATAGGATGGCTGGTGGAAGGCATCAAAGATACATGGTCATCACCAAGAGAAACTCCCATGGTTAACAAAAGCTGGAGGACTATAAAGGTGGAAAGGCATTACTAAGAGAACTAGGTATGAGCAAAGCAACATATGATGTCCAGTTCATTGGGCCAAATAAGGCTGTGTTCACCAGAGATATAAAGGAAAGCTTAATTCAACTGGGACCTTGAGAATGATATGGAGCTTTAATGGTTTTGCTAAGCCCTTTAATAGGACAGGATCTTTAAAAAGTGAGAGAGGCTTTATCACATCTAAGTGACTCTAACGCGTAAAACATGTCTGTAGAATAACTCCCTACAAGAGATATAAAAAAGACCAGACATAAGAAATGGTCCATTTGGGTTACTCAAAGACCAATGTGCCAAGACATATGTCGAGCCCAAATTCACAAAGAAAAAATTGATAGAATACCAAATTCAATACTAAGAAGTTTCTGGAAGGCTTTAAAACCAGAACAACAGTTTATAAAAGGCATCCAAAGGATAAAAACTGTCCTAGGTGTGATTAAGGATCCCTAAAGATTGAATAAGGTGCATTTCTCTCCTGATAAAGGTTATCCTAGAGGTGAATGCAGTTTTTCTCACCAAGGCTTCCCTCAGCAACCAGGTATGGTCAATAGAGAGACAACAGATATGACCACAGTCAGGAAGTAGACCCAGGGCCTGCCTGACTCAGGGGACCAACAGGTGCAGTGAGAACAAGATAAACTCTCTGCCTCCTTAGCCTGGTGCAGGGTCAGGCAACTGGAGCCAACAGCTGTAAGTGTATCAAAGATAAAGGAATACAGAGACTCCATGCAAGATCCCCAGAATGCGGAATGATTCCCAAGGGATGACTAAAGATACTAAAGAACTAACCAAATTAATGCCTCTCACCCATGCTATGGTACCTAACAAAGATCTGTGGAGAAACAGTTAATAGGAATGGGTAAAACCCCTCCATGCTGTGTTGACCTTGTCTGTGATTGATTTAATATATGATGTTAACCGTCCTTCGAGTGTTTTACAGATGTGAAGCCCATTTGAAAGATGCCTGAATAAAAAAAGGCCAGCTATAGCTATAAGACTCTTGGGAGTTTTATTGCTGAGTAATATAAAAACAGAGGCTCCCAAACTATAAAACTGTTAAGAAAATTTACAGTATCAGAGGTGGGTTGCCCCCCTAAGAGCTGTTGGTCAGAGAGAGAGAGATCCCAGAGTTCTTCAAATTCACCAAAGCTATTGCCAGTAATGTTGACTTTGCACCAGAAAGGTCAGTAAGGCCATGTTCCTGAAGATACTAATTGATGTGAGCACAGGAGGAAAAGAAAAGATGGAGCTGAGACTAAGCCAAAATTCCATACAACTGAATGGTTGACGTACATATTACCAGAAGGTGCTATGCAGATGGCAGGAGAAGAAAGGATCCCTTATGTTTCTACTGAACAATGGACACCACGTGCTGCAAACTACGGACATGCCATGCAATAAGTGAAAGTGCAATAATATCTCAACTAACATACATACAACTGATAAATTTCTATTTGGATAAGGCCCACTACTAGGGGTGAAACACACATCTGGTGCTGTAGACCAGGACAATGCCCTGTGTTTAGAAAGGCTACAGGACCTAACAGGGAAGCCATTACAAGTATGCTGTTTAATGAATAGAGTATACCTATTGAGATAACCTCTAGGCATTTGTATTTACATTCATGTTTATTTAAACATATTTATTTCCTTCCATTTGTCTTTATAGTAGAAGAAACACCACTGAGATCAATCAATGGCCACATCTTAAAGACGAATGATGGAAAAGCCCAAGAAGTCACTATCTCGACATGATACAACAAAGATTGAGCTACATCTGTCACCCCCTCTGAGGCTCAGGGACCTTTGTGGAAGATTGGAGGAAATATTGTAAGTGTGGAGGAAAGGGGTGAAGTGTAGCCTGAAAATGATTCATTTCTCCTGGACTTCCTCTAACGAGCCATGGGCAAGTCCAGGGAACCCTGGGAAGAAGGGTGGAGCCTAGCACGACAAGGGATTGGAATGAAAGGAGCAGGATTTGATGCCATTCTTGGAAGCATGGAACAGGGAGTGGCAAGCCAGCCTGCCCTGGACCCCATGGGACACCAGGGGACCTCTCAAGGACCCCGTGGACCCCTCATGGAAATCTGTGGGGTAAGTGTTCATGCGGGTACATGAGATGAGGCAGATTGAGGGAAAAAGAGATCCAGAATGGTGGGCCAAGCCTCACAGAGCTGTGTGCTTGGTGTCAGGTGTTTGTTTCTTTGTAAGTCGCTCTCCCACCCCAAAGGTATAAACTATGCAAAGTTCAGATAAAGATGTGTTAAATGTTTTTTTCTACCTGCGTTAGGAGCAAGGGACCCTAAGAGAACTTGGGCAACAACATCTAAGGCTCACGGAGCATTTTATTCATATTTAATCAACCCGCTGGATCTCCACATAGATCTTCTCCCACATCCATACCCAACCAACATTTTGTTCTCTTTTTCTGAGCTCATAAATTCAATTTGTGTTGTCCAAATACTCTTTATTTTGAGGATCCCCTGTTGTAAAGACAATCTACAATAGGACACAGTCTTAAGAAAACTAACTCTTCCTCTCCCAGCAGCTATGAACTGCCTAAAGCTCATCAGCTACAGGTAGGATATTATGTCCACCTGCCCACTCCTGTGCTGAAATTTTGTTTAGTTGTGCTTGAACAGGTCTTGTGCATCGTTTCATAACCACTGTGAATTTTCTATTTGTCCTTCTGTATCAAAAAACATTTGACTGTAGTCATCAGTCACCTCTGGCTCTTACAATCTTTCTGAACCATCTCCTATGAAAATTTCCAAACCAGGGGCTGGAAAGATGGCTCAGTGATTAAGAACACTGACTGTTCTTGCAGAAGACTGGGGTTTGAATCCCAGCACCCGCATGGTAGCTGACAACAGTTCATAACTCCAGTTCCAGGGCATTTGACAGACTCTTGTGTCCTCCACAGGCATTGTATGACACGGGTGTGCTCACCTACATGCACGCAATACACTCATACACATTAAATAAAATAATTAATGAAATATTTTTTAAAAAGAAGACAATCTCTGAACCAATGAAGGGGTATGATATACATGTACCATTTGTGAGTCTCTCCATTACTCACTGTCTACTGAGAAAAGAAGCTTCACTCATCAGAGCTGAGAGATGCACTAAAGTATGCATAGAAAGGTAAATCATCAGTAATTGGTTTAATACTATGTTAATTTAGCATAATAATAGTAGCATGATGGACTCTAGGGAACCATAGAGTCCTCAGAGTTTTGGTCTCAGTAATGGTTTCAGGCATGAGTTCCACTTCTGGGATAGGTCTTAAATCCAATCAAAATATGGTCAGTTACTCCCAACATATTCATACTATTATTACACCACTGAGTACATACTGCTAGGCCTATAATTATTGGAGCTCACAGCGTTCCACGTTATGTAAGACTGATGATTACTTTTATCTTCTGGTAGTGTGCATCACAACTTCCAGCACAATGAATACTACCTAGAAAGCTAGAAGAGATGAAGCTACAAGGTCAACACCAGCTTGAATTCTGCATGTTCTACAATTCAAGTATGTAGTGTTTTCAAACATATGATATTACTGTCAAGTACTGAGTCATTACCAAGAATGATGGCACTAGCATGAATTTTGGGAATTCTATGGGAAGCCCTAGCCAACATCTCCAAAAGGGATAACCTATTCCTTCCACTGAACATTTTTTGGTAGCCTGTGGTATTTGGCAGGGTTATTGTATTGTGTTATGTGTTAATGCCATTTAAATTATTACATTTTAGTATTTTATTCATCATTTTTAACAGAGCATTGGGTAGTGGTTTGCTTACAGAAGAGTGGGCACCCCACATTTATGGCTGCATCATAAAGTCCACACTAAAATACAAAATGTGTGATCTCCCGACAGCCCTACAAAATGATGAGAGAGGTGTTTCTTGGTGTCCTAGGCTTATATATACTTTCTGCCACCCTCCACATGCAACTAAGGTCAACTGATTGGGTGAGAAGGGTAACTGATTCCCCCCACAATACCTTGATGGGTGTGGGAAAGAGGTGTGGCTATAGCTTGCTGGTATAGTAGTAGTTGGAGGACATTTCCAGTTAACACTCCATGCCTTCCTCTGGCTCTTACATTCTTTCTGCCAACTTCCTCTGCAAAAGTCCCTGAGCCTTGGAGGGGGTGGTAGGTATGGGATGCTCTTTCTCCCACTGTGGCAGGGAACTGAACTTTCAGACCTTTGCATTATCTGTTTTCCATGGGCTGTTGACCAGTTCCAGTGGGATTCCATCTATTATAAAAATTTGGTGCTAGGAGCCACAGATGAGGGAGAACATACATCTTTTGTTTTTCGAGTGTGTATTACTTCAGTTTGTATAACTGTTTCTAGAGGCATCCATTTACTTGCAAATTTAATTGTTTCATCTTTTTTATTGCTGAATAGACCTCCATTGTGTAAATGTAACACAATTTCATTAACCACTCGTCAGTTGAGGCATGCTTAGGATGCTTCCATCTCTTAGCTCTTGTGAAAAGAGCAACGACAACATGGTTGTACAAGGGTCTGTAGAATAGGATGAGTCCTTAGGGTATATGCCAAGAGTGGTATAATTGGGTCATATGGTAGATTCATCTTTAGTTTTTTAAGTTTCCACACTGTTTTCCATAGGGTTTGCAAGAGTTTGCAATCCCACCAGCAGTGAATGAGCATTCCACTTTCTCCACATCCTTGCCAGCATTTAGTATCATTTGTTCTCCTGATCTTAGCCATTTGGACTAGGGTAAAACGAAATCCTAAGGTTGTTTTAATTTTCATTTCCCTAATTAATAACAATGTTGAACACTTTTTATGATGTTTCTTAGCCATATTTATTTCTTCTTTTGGTTACTCTCTGTTTAGATCGTTATCCCATTTTTTAATTGGGCATTTGCTTTCTTGATTCTCTGTTTTTTTAGTTATTTATTCTGAATGTTAAAACTCTGTCAGGTGTGTCACTGGTTAGGATTTTTCCCCACTCTGTGGATTTCTCTTCACTTTCTTGTTTCTTTTACTGTAAAGAGCTTTTTATTTTAATGAGGCCCCCCCTTGTTCATTGTTGCCCTTAATTCCTGAACAACTGCTGTCCAATTTAGAAAACCCTTTCTTACACCTATATCTTGTAGGTTACTGTCAATATTTTCTTCTAATATTTTCAGGCTTTTCAGTTTCACATTGTGGTCTTTGATCCATTTGGAGTTGAACTTTTTGCAAGGTGAAAGATAAAGTTCTAGTTTCATTCTTCTGCAGATGGAGATCCAGTTTTGCCAGCACCTTTTATTGAAGATGCTGTCTTTCCTACATTGTGTGTTATTGGCACCTTTGTCAAATATCAGGTGGCAAAAAATGCATGTACTCAGGTTTGCGTCTTCAATTCCATTGACCAATGTGCCTCTTTTAGTGCCAGTACCATGCTGTTTTTATGACTGTAGCTCTGTAGTATACATTGTGATCTGTGATAGTAATCCCCCAGCATTGCTCTTAGTACTCAGGGTTGCTTTGGCTATCTAGAGTCCTTTGTGCTTCCATATGAATTTAAAGACTTTTTTCTAATTCTGTGAAGTATGTCCTGGGGAGTTTGATTGGGATTATGTTGAATCTATATATTGATTTTGGTAGGATGGTCATTTTCATATTATCAGTTCTTCCAATCCATGACCATGGGAAGTCCTTCCATCTTCTGTTGTCTTCTTCAATCTCTTCAAAGATTTAAAATTTTCACTGTAGAGGTTTTTATGTCTTTGGTCAGGTTTATTCCAAGTTTTTTTTTTTTTTTTAGCTATTGTGAATGGGAGTGTTTCCCTGTATTCTTTATCCAATTTCTTGTTGTTGGTATAAAGAAAAGAAAGTCTACTGATTTTTGTAATCTGCTAATTACTGAAAGTATTGATCAGTTCTAGGAGTTTTCTGGTGAAACTTTTGGTCACTTAGCTATAGTATTATATCTTCTGCACAAAAGGATAATTTGAACTTTTTTTTTCCAATTAGTATTCCTTTAATTTCCTTCTCTTGTCTTATTGCTATAGCAAGAGTTTCAAGCACTATGCCAAAAAAAGATTGGAAATAGTGGACATCCATGTCTGGTACCTGATTTTAAAGGGAATGCTTCCAGTTTTTCTCCATTTAGAATAATGTTGGCTGTGGGTTTTTGTAGTTTTAATTATGTTCCTTCTAGTCCAATTCCCTTTATTATTTTTATCATGAATGTATGCTGAATTTTGTTAAAAGCCTTTTATGCATCTATTGAGATGGTGATGGGATTTTTATCTTTGAGTCTATTAAAATGATTGATTACATTTACTGAGTTGCATATATTGAACCATTCCTACATCTCTGGAGTGAAGCCTACGTGATCATAGTGAATGATCTTTTTGATGTATATCTGTATGCAGTTTGCAAGTATTTTGTTGAGAATTTTTGCATCTGTGTTTATTAAGGATATGGGCCTATAGTTTTCTTTTTTGGTTGTGTTTTTAGCTGGTTTGGGTATTAGAGTGATGCTGGCTTCTTAGAATGAGTTTAGGAGTTCTCCCTCTTTTCTTTCATTTTGAATAATTTAAGTAGTGTTGGTCAGAGGTCTTCTTTAAATGTATGGTAGAATTTGGCTGTAAATCCATCTGGGCCTGGGTTGTTTTTAGTTATGAAGCTTTGTATTACTGTTTCTATTTTCTTTTATGTTATGTATCTGTTTAAACTGTTAATCTCTTCTTGATTTAACTTTGGTGGTTCCCATGAGTTTAGATATCCTTCCATTTCTTTTAGGTTTTCTTTTTATTGAATATGTCAATGCTGATGTTATGAAATTCTTCTTCTAAATATGTGGTTATTAAATAAATAATTTTTTAAAAAATCAGAAAAAGCACAAATATATCACTTCACATTGAAACTCAAGACATTGGAAAGGCAAGAACAAATGAAATCAAAACCCAGCTGAAGAGAAGAAATAACAAAAATAAAAGCAGAAATTAATAAAATAGAAACAAAGAAAGCAATAAAAAGAAGCAATGAATATAAGAGCTGGTTCTTTCGATAGCTAAACAATATAGGCAGACTCTTATCTCAATTAACCAAAAGAAAGAGCACCTCCAAATCAACAAAATAAGAGACGAAAGGGGAAAAATAACAGACACCGTAAAGATCCAGAACATTATAAGGGAATACTTTAAAAACTTATAATCACTAAATTTGAAAACCTAAAAGACAGGCCAGAGAGATGGCTCAGCAGTTAAGAACACTGTCTGCTCTTGCAGAGGACCTGTGTTTGATTCCCAGCACCCACATGGTGGCTACAAACCATCCTTAACTCAAGTACCCGGGGAATCCGAAGACCTCTTCTGATCTCTGTGGCATTGCATGAAATGGGTGCACTCACATACATGCAGGCAATACACTCATACACATAAAAATAATAAATAAAATATTTTTTAAATAAAAATTTTCTGAGCTAGGCTGCATCTCTTACAAAATTGGCTGCACAATTTTGGGTTTATAGTTGAATTATTACAGTTATACAATATTGTACTCAGTAGAAAACCCTATAAGACATAAAACTGAATGAGGTTTTAACCTTTAAAAAAGATCTCCATTTCATTATTAAAATACAGAGTTTCATGCAGAAAACTTCATTTTTAATGCAATTGACATTAAGATGTTTGCACATACATTTCTAATCTCAGTATATCAGATTATTATTATTTTTACATGTGTTCAAGGTGAACCAAACTTTATTCATTTATGTGCATCTTCTTTAACTATCTCAACATCTTTGAAACAGATCTACTAAGTCCAGTTTAAGAGATTTAGCAGCTGAGACACAAAGCTGCAACTTGCCCAAAGTCCTACAGTGAGATGTAGCAGAGCCTCAGGTCTGTCTGACTTCAGAGCCCCACATCATCGACCCCTATGGAACACCCCTTCACCTGCTTTTTCTAATGAGTTTAGACCATTATTCTAGTGTCTATGAATTTAAAAGATATTATTTTCTATGTGTTTTTAGTATTTTTATTCTTTGAAAATTTCATATTTTTTCCAGTTTATTATTTATTTAATAACCACATATTTAGAATAAGCATTTCATTACAACAGCATTGACATATTCAACAACAATTTTCTGAGCTAAGATGCATTTTTTTCAAAATTGACTGTAAATTTTTAGGTTTACAGTTGAATTGTTACAGTTATATAATATTTTACTCAATATAAACCCTATATGATGTAAAATTAAATGAGGTTTTAACCTTTAAAAAAGATCTCCATTTCATTATTAAAATA
>NW_008351466.1:3209005-3209240 GCF_000622305.1 Nannospalax galili | reverse complement strand
CTGTTCATCTTTTTAAAAAATTATTTATTTAATAACCATATAATTAGAAGAGGCATTTCATTACAACCGCATTGACATATTCAATAACAATTTCCAGAGCTAAGATGCTTCTCTTTCAAAATTGGCTGTAAATTATTAGCTTTACAGTTGAGTTAATATAGTTATATAATATTGTACTCCATATAAACCCTATAAGACATAAAATTGAATGAGTTTTTTAACCTTTAAAAAAGAT
>NW_008351466.1:3208124-3208742 GCF_000622305.1 Nannospalax galili | reverse complement strand
TAGCACCCTCCCATAGCCTCCCTCCCACCACTAGAGCCCTTATACTCTGATGTCCCTGCAACTGTCTGCTGTGTTGTCAGCACCCCAGCCATTCTCCACTACTTGCCCTTCTGGTGAATCTAGTCAGCCTATCTAGAGGTCTTTGTTTTAGGAGGGACAGCTGTTCCTCATCTAGCAGTATTCAGTTGTCAATACTCCTTTGGATAAGATTGGGGTCTGCTGTTCAATTTTCCAGTTCTCTGCTGGCTTACTATCTGGGAATCCCTTTGGCCACCCTGTCCAATAACTCAGAAGGAGATATCACCTGTCTGGAATTGTTGTTTGCTATGTAGCCTTTAGCTATACATATGGTCTCTTAGGAAATTTTATTGGCCCCTTTAATCTTTGGTTATACTTTCCTTTTGGGTGTTTAAGGCCACACAGTTGGTCCAGATAAACTGATTTATTTTTACTCTTAAGGTCATTTAAGGATATGTTCCTCAGGGTTCACATGGGCTTTTACCAGTTCCACCTATGTGAAGATAAGTCAGAGGTCCTGCTCGACCATGGTTGGCTTCGCTTGGAAGCATGGAGGAAGTGATTCCTCTGTGTTGACCCTCCTCTTTATAGACTGGACAC
>NW_008351466.1:3205498-3207986 GCF_000622305.1 Nannospalax galili | reverse complement strand
AAGAGGACAGGTGACCCACCACAATTACAGGACATTTTGAGAGATGCTCATAGTCCCCTGGAACTAGTCGACCTAGGAGGGCAAGGAGCAAAAACTGTCCTTTATGTCCCTCTGACTAAATTATTATAGACCTCAAAGTATGTCTGTTAAACACCCAAGAAGGTTAGTTCCACAAATCTGGTATTTGTAATTACTGTGTGTCATGTAGATAAATTTTAGGCAAAGACCAGTTGTTCTCAGATAAACCTTACCTAGACATATATTTCTTGGTCTGCTATGTATAATTTGTCAGTAGGTTGTAGGAGTAATATGGTTCCCTCTGGTTTTCAATGTTAGTTAGGCATTGTTTATCTCTCACATTGTCTCACCCCTTTATCATGGTTTTCCCTCTTAAGGTGCCCCCATTGCCTCCCTTTCTCCTGTAATAACACCCTTCTCCTGTGCTCCTACCTCTCTTGAGCTCCTTCTTTCCCTTTATGCCCTAGGTTCCTTGTATAACCTTCCCTCACCCTTCTCTTAAACTAACCTCATTTTTATCCATATCTCCCATTTTAAGGCCTGTTTCCTACTGTTTTTCTCTTTCATGTTATTTCTTTTCCTTTACCTTTCTGTTTCCTTTCCATTATCCTGGTTTCTGCAGTTATGTCTGGTTGCATACTTATTTATCAGAGTCTGGTTCTAGGATCCACATATGAGGGAGAACATATGTCAATTTTTTTTTCTGAGTCTGTGTTACTTCACTTAGTATAGCAGTTTCTAGTTCCATCCATTTACCTGCAAATTTCATGATTTCATCTTTCTTTCTGATTTTTGATTTTTAATGTAGGCACTTAGAGCTATAAACTGCCCTCTAAGGGCTGCTTTTAAAGTTTCCCAGAGGTTTCTTGTGTTGTAAAGTCCTTTTCATTGGATTCCAGGAATTCTTTTATTTCTTTCTTAATTTCTACTTTTACCCATACGTCATTTAGGAGTGTGTTGAATCTCCATGAGTTCGTGTAGTGACTAGGGCTTCTTTTACCATTGATATTGAGCTTTATTGCACTGTGGTCTGATAGAACGCATGGGATTATTTCAAATTTTTGTATTCGTTAAGGTTTTGTTTTGTGCCCCTGTATGTGGTCAGTTTTTGAGACATTTCCATGGGGTACTGAATAGAAAGTGCATTGTTTCATGCTTGGGTGGAATATTCAGAAGATGACTGTTAGTTGCATTTGATGTATGGTATCATTTAACTCAGATTTCTCTCTGTTTATTCTTTGTCCAGTTGACCTGTCTAATTGAGACAGTGGAGTATTGAAGTACACTACTACTACTGAGTTGGGATTAATCTGTCTTAAAATCATGTAGTGCTGTTTTTACGTATTTGTTCAAGATTGTAATACCTTCTTGCTTAATTGTTCCTTTGATCAGAATGAAGTCACCCTCTTTATCTCTTTTGATTAGTTTTACTTTTATGTCTATTTTGTCAGATATTAGAATTGCAACCCCTGGTTTTCCTTAGTGCAATTTTCTTGGAATATACATTTTCATCCTTTCAACTTCAGGTAGTGCCTATCCTTGAAGGTGAGATGGGTTTCTTGTAGAGAGCAAAAAGATGGATTTTGTTTCTTAATCCATTCAAATGGCCTGTGTCATTTGACTGGAAAATTTAGTCCATTGATAATTAAGTTATTATTGAAAGATGCAGATTGGTCGCCATCATTTTAATTACTATTTGCATTATTTGTCTAGTTTTGTATTTCCACAATTATACCTTTATTTAGTTTCTTTTGTTGCCCCTGGGGAATATTTGTTTCTTTCTCCGTTCTTTGTATTGCTTCCAGTATTCTTTGAAGGGCTGATTTTGTGGACATGTATTTTTTTGCACTATTTGTTTCATAGAATATTTTTCTTTCTGCCTCAACTACAACAGACATTTTTGTTAGGTAAAGTATTTTGGGCTGGCATCTATGATCATTTAGAACTGGAAATACCTTGGTCCAGGCTCTTCTGGCTTTCATAGTTTGTATTGATAAGTCAGCTATAATTCTGATGAGCTTTCCTTTGTATGTGATTTGTTGATTTTCTTTTGCTGCTTTCAGTATTTTATCTTTCTTCTGTACATATTTTGTTTTGTTTTATTTTATTTTAATTAAAAGAAGCATTTCATTACAACAGCATCAACCTATTCAATAACATTTTTCTGAGCTAGGGTACATCTCTTTCAAAATTGGCTGTACATTTTAAGGTTTACAGATGAATTATTATGCTTATACAATCTTTTACTCATTATAAACTCTATAAGACATAAAATTAAATAAGGTTCCAACGTTTAAAAAAGATCTCCACTTCGTTGTCAAAACACACAATTTCATACAGAAAAATTCATTCCAAGCCTATTGACATTGAGACGTTTTCACATGCATTTCTAATCTCTATATACATGACTATCACTGGTCACAGCCACCCACCTTCTGAGCTCCTCAGCATCTGAGCATGAATACAAACT
>NW_008351466.1:3204155-3204442 GCF_000622305.1 Nannospalax galili | reverse complement strand
AAACTTCCCTCTAAGGACTGCTTTCAACGTGTCTCAGAGGTCTTGTTGTGTTGTATTGTCCTTTTCATTTAGTTCCAGAAATGCTTTTATTTCTTTCTTAATTTCTCTTTTGACCCATTCATCATTAGGAGTGTGTTGTTTAATCGCCATGTGTTCGTGTGGTGCTTTTGTCTTCTTGCCGTGTTGATTGTAAACTTTACTGCATTGTGGTCTGATAGAATGCATGGAATTTTTTAAATTTTTTTTGTATTTGTTGAGGTTTGTCTTGTGCCCCAGTGCATAGTCAA
>NW_008351466.1:3191846-3202353 GCF_000622305.1 Nannospalax galili | reverse complement strand
CCTTGGGTCTGGAATCTTCTAAGAATGATTTTGGCCTCAGGAACTTGGGTTTTGGACTGACCTGAGACCCTGGCTGTGGCCCTGCCATGTAGGGATGCAAAGGCTAATGGGGTGGGAATAAGCCCCAAGATTTCCCAGGGAGTGGATTGAGTAGTTGGGTTGTACTGGATGCAAAGGATCAGGGAGAGGCAAGGTAAGCCTTGGAGCCCCAGAAAGAGGCTGGCGGGTGTTGCAGGATCAGAAAGCAGAGAGAGGTGGGGGTGGGGCCAGGTCTAGAGGTAGTGCTCCTGGGGCCCAAGGAAGGCACCAAGCCGGTGGGCGTGAACAGGGTCAGGAATCAGCAGTGGCTCCCCAGGTGTCTGGGGCCCCTGTACATATTTTTAATATGATATGCTGTGGGGAGTTTCTTTTCTCATCCTGTATATTTGGTGTTATATGTCCTTCTTTATTTGTATGGGGATGTCTCTGCTTAATATTAGGAGATTCTCTTCTACAATCCTGTTTAAGATCTGGTCAGTAATATTAACCTGAGATTCTTCTCCTTCCTCTATACCTATGATACCTAGATTTTGTCTTTTTATGGTGTCCCACATCTCTTACATTCATATGTTTTTTAAAAGTTTTCATAGGTTTTTCTTGAGTAGTCCATTTCTTCAACTTTATTCTCCAGTGTTGATATTGTTTTCCATTTCATTCACTCTAGAGGTGAGGTGTTCCCCTGTTGTTTCATGTTGGCTTTTTAAGTTTCCACTTCCTTCTTCATTTCAGCCTCAGTTTCCTTCAATGCTTCTCTCTTTAGTGATTTCATTCGGAAATTTATCCCTGTCTTCTCTTAGTTCTTTGATTTCCTTGTGTGTTCTTTAAATTTGGTGAATTCCTTGATCATGTTTATGACTGTTTTAAATTCTGTGTTAACATTTCCCCTCATCCATACCACCATTTTAAATGATTTTTTGACTTAAGAATTCTGACTGTGATGAGATGAAATCTCAAAATAATTTTGATTTAAATTTCCTTTATGTCTATGGATGCTGAACATTTAAAACTTTCTCGGCAATTTGCATTTCATCTTTTTATAACTCTTTGTTTGGTTACTTGTCTCAATTTTAAGAAAAAATACACTCAGTTGAATATAATCAGTGTTTTCCTTATACTTCTTGGTTTAGGACCATCCATTGGAATGTCGTTGATCTAATATGAGCCACTTCCTGAAAGAAAACTGACACTTCCTCCCCTAGGAGCCATCAGCTCTCCATGGGTACTTCATTAGGCTTGGGGATTCTTGGAGCACTTCCAATCCTAGACAGGGTATTCACTGGCTTGATATTGTGTGGGTCTTGTTTGGGGAACACAGCTGCTATGATTTCATGCTTGAAGTGGTCTTGTCATTTCCAGAAGACATTATTTTGCTCCAGTATTCTCTGAACTCTGGCTCTTATAATCTTTCTGAATAAGATTGTTTTCCTAATTTGTTTGAATGTTTTTGGTATACATAAAATCTGTTTATTTGTTAAAATAGAAGTTGAATTAGAAATCAGAGGACTAAATCAAAGTAGAGGAGAAAGATTTCTATCATGGAAAGATAAAAATTACGAACATTTAAATACTTTCTTATTTTAAAAGGGAAGAACAAGACACATAAGCAAAACCAAAGTAGAGCTGTGTACCTCACGGTCAGTCATATGCAACTCAGTAATGATCCTTTGGCTCCAAAGGACTTGCACAACTTCTGTGATTCTGCCATCCACAGCATACAGCATAAGTTTTCCTTAGTCTCCTAGGGCCAGGCCATTTTCACTCTATTTCTGCTGTTGTTACAGGAGGCTATCTGATGATCCTGACATCTCCAATATTCTGGACTCTCCACTGCAACTGAGGCTACACTTTCACCAATGTCCTCTTGTGGCCCCACATGTTACCAATCAGCTGATTGTCTCCATGACATCTTCAATGCTGAGGTGTCCATTGTGACTAACACTGCATGTTAACCAATAGTCTTTCCTGGCCTCTCACAGCAACAGGCCTCAGATGTTCTTCATGATCCCTCCATGACCCCTTCATGCCTTCCAATCCAGTACCACATGGGAGATTCTTATACATTTCCAAGCTTGGCAATCACCCTGAGATACAGCTTTATCCCTCTTGAATAAAAGAAGGGTAGTTTCTTGTTTCTATGTGATGATCCTGAGAACGTACTTCCTAGAAGATTTCACATCAGTGTTGCTATTCTCTAATAAATCACAATTGATTTTTCAGTCCAGCCAACCAGCATCAAATTTCCCATTAAAGCAAAAGTTTTATTTTGGTGGTTCTGGTTTCTTGTTAATCATAGCTGATTCTTCAGCCCTATCCCATGAGAAAGCACATATTTTAAATTCAAAAAAGTATATTAACAACTATAATAGAGACTTTGTTCCTTCTGAATCATTTCAACCCAGGTGCCTATCTTCTGCATTTTGCTCAGTGTTCTTATCTGCCAAGCACCCACAAAACAATCCATTAAGTTTAGAGCAGTCAATGGATTTTCCAGTCAGAAGTTCCAAAACATCCATAATAGTCCCATCAAACAGTCCAAGTCATAATAGTGACATGATCAGGCCCACCCCAGCAAATTCTTCTCTCTTTTACTAATTTCTCTCCTAGTTAGTTTTCTATTACTGTGATAAAACAGTGATCAAAAAACATTTGGAGAGGAAAGGGTTTATTTCATTTCAAACTTTCCAGGGATAGTCTATCCTTGAGTGAAATCAGACAGGAACTCAAGGTAAGAGGCTAGAGGCAGGAACTCAGTCAGAAACAATGGAGGAGAGCTTCTTACTAACTTGCTTCCCCTGGCTTGCTAAGTTACTTTTTAAAATCTCTCTTTTGTACTGAGTTTTTAAAATTACATACAACATTTCCCTCTCAAATCCAGACCACCACCTCCACCCATGCATCCCCTATCCTCCCACCAAACCCTATGTACTCTGCCATACATGCTGCATCCTATTCATTTAGGTGTTTGTACCCAAATGACTTTCAGTGTAGTTAAATGCGTCCACTGGAGTCTAGTCAGCCCATCCAGTGATCATATGTAAGTTATACTCTCCCTCACCCATAGCAATCAGTCTCAAATAGTTCTCAATCTACTGCTGGCCCACCACCTATTTCTCACCTACCCTTTGGGCCCTTGAGCAGGCATGGGTCCTGCACTCAATGCCACTACTACCACAGGCTCACATGAGCAAGCCTCCAGTGGCCTGGAAGCCACAACCTCCCTATGTTAATAAGCCTTCCCTGACTCTTACAATCTTTCTACTTCCTCCTTTGCAATGGCCCCTGAGCCATGGGTGGATGAGGTTCCATACAGGAGTCCCACCCTACACTCTACAGTCTTTTATTCTCCAAAACTTGGCCAGCTGTAGCCTTCTGTGTGTATCACACTCTGTTCTCTTATGCAGTCCAGGCTCATCTGACCAAGGATGAGATTTCCAACAGTGGGCTGCTACCTCCTACGTCAATTCAAATCTAGAAAATGCTTCACAGACATGTCCACAGGTCAGTCCAAAGGACAAAATTCTTTGATTGTGATGACCTCTTCCCAGTTGACTCTAGCTTGTGTCACTTTGACAAAATATTCACCAGCACAGACCTATAGTTTTTAAATATTTTTTTCTTATTCTTTAGGCCATCTCTTCAATACAATGATGTTATTTTTAAAAATTTGTGCTTCCATTTCTCAATTGATAATTTTAATATTTGTCCTTTTATATAGTCCTTTCCTATGCCTATATGGAGGACCTTAAACTATTTGGAGTTGAGTTTTGTACTCTGTGAGAGGTAGGGATCGAGTTATCTTCTTCTACATGTAGCTACCCACAATTTTTTGATGATATTGCTTACTAAAGCATGATTATTTTTGCTTAGATTCATATCCGGGTCCTCAATTCTTCTGCACTGATCAACATTTGGGTTTTTATGCTAGCACCATGCAATTTCCATTACTATAATTCTGCAGGATAACTTAACATCAGGCATGGTGATACCTTTGGATGTTCTTTTATTGTACAGGATCGTTTGGCTCTCCTGTGCTTTTGGTGTTTCCATGTGAAATTTAAAGTTTATATAATAGATCTGTACCAACCATTGGGACAAAAGCAGTAACTTAATACTCCACCAACTAAAATGATTCTAGGACCAGATGACTACAACACAGATATCTTATAGATCTTCAAAGAAGAACTAACACCAATAATCATGAAATAATTCTGTAAAATAGTAAGGGAAGAAAACAATTTCAGATTCTTTTTATGGAGTCAATATTACCCTAATACAAACTTAGAAAAGACCCACTATAAAGGAAAATTATAAATCAGTATTGTTTGATGTACCTTAACAGAAAATTATCAATAAATGCTTGCACACTGAAATCAAGAGTACATCATAAAGATCATTCACTAAGATCATGTTGGCTTCATTTCAGAGATGCAAGAATGATTCAACACACCTAAATTCATAAATGTAATCCACCACATAAATTGACTGAACAATAGAAACCACACTATCATTTCAGTAGATACATAAAATGCTTTTGAAAAAAAATATAACATTTCTCTTAAAGTTAGCTTTCAATTACTGTGATAAAAACACTGATCAAAACCAACTTGTAGAGGACAAGATTTATATGGCTTACTGCACAGTTTGTCATCAAGGGAAGCCAAGGAAGGAAATCAGGGCAGGAACCTGAAGCACAGACCATGAAGCTACAGTGCTTAGTGACTTACTACTCTGGTCTGTGCTTTCTTAAACAATATAGTACCACCTGCCATGGGGGGTGGCAACACCCATAGTAGGCTGTGTCCTCCCTTATCACTCAAAATAAAGAAAATGCCATACCAACATGGCCACAGGCCAATCAACTGGAAATAATCCTTTAGTTATGATTCTCCCTTCTAAGGAGTGTGAAGTTGACAACTAAAGCAGCCTAGCACAGTCTCTTCATGATAAAAATCTTAGAGAACCTAGGGATACAAAGGGCATATGCGACATAATAAGGGCAATATACAGCAAGCCCACAGTCAACATGACACTAAGCAAACAAAAAATACCCTCAAAACATTTACACTAAAATTAAGAACAAGATTAGGATATTCTCCTTTTCCATTACTGTTGAACATAGTTCTTGAAGTCTTTGCTAGAGCAATAACATATTTGAAAGTGATAAAGGGGATATGAATAAAAGGGAAGATATCAAAACATATTTATTTGTAGATTATATGATTCTCTACATGAAAGTCCCTTTAAAGACTCCACCAGAAAACTTCTAGTGTTCATAAACAAACATTTAGGATACAAAACTAACACACACATAAAAAACCATCCTATATTCCAACAAGAAATCATAGAGAAAATAATCAGGAAATTCATAATACATTTAAAAGTATGCTAGAATAAATAAAACAAGGAAGTGAAAAACTGCAGAATAAAATTTCAATACATTGAAGAAAGAAATTGAAGATGTCAGAATATGGAAGGACCTTTCATGCTCATAGAGTTTTAGGATTAATACTGTGAAAATACCCATCCTACAAAAGTAATCTTATATATTCATTGCAATTCCCATCAAAATTCTAGTGCAATTTCTCATAGAAATTGAAAATAATGATCCTTGTTTTATTTTATTTTGTAATCTTAAAGATTGAAATCATTGCATACCACATACCAGGCACTTACAATTCCATTGTGCTAAATCCTACCACAATTTGCTTATTGCAAAATGATTTTAGAAAAATTTTATTCATATGTCTTGCTCATCTTTTTTGCTATATTATACTGATTAATTTTTCTTAATGTGCTATAGATGATCAATGTTTACTATTGGAAATAGTGTCATTATCATCATTAAATCTGAACACATGAGAAATTAAACTCCAGAAAGTTTTGAACCACTTCACAAAGTATGCCCAATACTCTGCATCCTTAGATTTACCCCTTTTATCACAATCAGAATTAGGCAACATTCTACAGAGAAATAATGAATAGAATATAAATGCCTGCCACACAGATAGATCATAGATAGATATAAGATAGGTATTTAGATAGACGATAGATCGGTAAATAGATGATAGATGATAGTTGATAGATGATATATAGATGATAGATTGATAGACAGATGGTAGATGATAGATGATAGATAGATGATAGATAGACAGATAGATGGATAGATAGATATAGATAGATATTGCCAATAATTGGCTCATGTGTTCATGAAGTCTTTGAAGCACTGTAGTAACTGTGAACAAACTGAACACTCAAGAATGCCTCTGTTATAAATTGGTCAAATCTAAAGACCTGAGAAATGGGGATGGGCTAATCTCAGGCCAAAGTAGGTAGAAAGACGAATTCCAAGCAAATTTTGGAACTCAGAGCATGAATGTGTTAGATGACAGCCACTTACAATGGATATAGTTTGGCAAGGACAGTATGCTTCATTAAGGCCAGTTATTAAAACGCTCTTATCTTGGTGACATACATATCATTAACATTTTGTTTTAGCATGCATGGCTATTGGCATTGACACATAAAATTTACAACCAACATTTAAATAAAAATTGTAGGATAGAAAATAAATCACCCAGACTGTATATTTAAATGAATGGAAAGGTACAGTAATAAGAATGGAGAGGTGGCTTAGTTAGTGAGTTGGTGAAAATACTTGTCATGCAAGCATGAGAACTTGAATTTGGATCCCCAACACTCTTGTAGAAAGCCAGGCATTGCCAGGCTGTGCACTTACAACCCTTTTGCTGAGATAGTAGAGGCATGCAAATCACTATTGCGTTGTTGGCCATCCAGTCTTGCAAAATCAGTGAGCTCCGACTTTGTAGAGACCCTGCCTCAAATACATACATGCATTCATAAATAAAAATAAATAAATACAGCTAGAAGTAGAAAGGCAACAGACATTGATTTCTTGACTCCACACACATAACCACAGAATTATGCACACCTGCACATATGTGGACCTGCATACCCATGTGCATACACACATAAATTCATATATGCACACAAAAGGGGTAAAAATTACAGTATTGGAGTTTTGAAAAGTTGCAATCAGTCAATTTCAACATAATTTAAATATAGGAAAAAAGGAATTTCACATGAATAATAAAAAGGAGCAGATATTTGGGAACCTGTAAGATAATGAATGAAGGTCTAACATCTATATAATTTAATGATTAGAATTAAAAGGGAGGTTGACTGTGCCAGAAGTATTTGGAAAATAATAACTCTCCAAACCTGATAAATGACAAAATGAACATGACAAAAATATAGGTTAAAATATCTAGCTCACAATAAAAGGAATGAATTCAAATAAGTCCATGAAAAATATGTACTATATTTTATAATTTGATAATCAAGTACAAATAAAAAAAGCACATGGCACCAACAGAAGACACCAAATAAAATGATGGTGTATTTCTAAGATAAATTCATTAAAAAAGGAAGATTTGTTATACTATTTTGTTTAAAATAATCTTGAAAATAATCAGCTGAAATGCTATGCCAAATGAAATTCTCCTTCAGTAATGAAGAGAGTAACAATCTCAAATAAAAGATAAAAAAATCTGTTTCAAACACTTTTACATTTGAGGAATGGTTAAACAACACTCCTTTGTTCAGTGGACCACAATTAAAGCAAGAATTCATGACTGATTGAAGTGCAGAGAAAAAAAGTCAGTCATAAATGGGACATCCATATCACACCCCTCAAGGCTCAGGGACAATAATGAAAAAGAGGGCAGAATGGTAATAAGAGCGAGAGGTCAGGGAAAATCAGAGCAAGAGAGTGATTCCTGGACTTAACATTAACACAGCACTCATGAACAGTTGATGACTTCTGGTGGAGGGAGAATAAGTATTCTTTCAAGATGTGGCTCCTAGTAGGCTGACCACACACGTGTGGGTGGCCCTCCACCCGTACATGGACAATACAAACTGGACTTGATTTGTCATTGAAAATAAAGAGGACTAGAAGTTGTGAGGGGTGGGGTGGTGGTGGATGGATCTGGGAGTAGTTAGGAGGAAGAGTGTGGGAGTGAATATGATGTATTTCATGAGATTCTCAAAAAAATTTTAAAATACTACTTTTTCAAATGAAGAAAGTGTTGAGAAGGACTGAAATTTGTAAAAATGAAGGAAAATAAGAGAATAAATATAATTAGAAGGGCTAGTATGATAGCTCAGTTGATAAGAAGTTGGCCTCATGTATTAGATAAGATCTGTTGCTATGATAAATACCATGACCATGGAAACCTTAGGGAAAAGGTATATTTTGGAGTATGGTTCCAGAAAGAGAACTCATCATGGTGGGGAGGCATGGAAGCAAATGGTAGGCATGATAACCTGAGCAAAAACCTAAGAGCTTACATCTTCAATCACTAACTAGAAGCAGAAAGAGCACATTAGAAGATGGGGGAGGCAATGAATTCTCAAGGCCCACCCCAGTGACACACTGCCTTCAGGATTGCTGCACCTCCTAAAGATTCTATCACTTCTCCAAACAGTGCCACCAAGTAGGGAAATACAAGTATCGAAATACAAGTATCGAAATACTTGAGCCTATACTGGACATTTTTCACTCAAATCACCACACGTTGTATGCATGAGGATGAGAATTTAATTCCCAGAAACCATGTAAAATAGAATGAGGCATGGTGATGCAGTCTTGTGTTCCAAGCACTGAGGAATCAGAGGCAATTAGATTTCTGGGACTTACTGGATGATAGCATTGACTTCTTCATGAGTATTGTGGCAAAGAGAACTATTGTCTCAAATGCAAACAAACAAACAAACAAATAAATAACAAGGCAGATGCTATCTGAGGTATGGCAGCACAACTTGTAGTCTTTCCTTCACACACTCATAACTCACATGAGCATATAGAATCTGTACATACAGATTTGCATTTTCATACATACACAAACAAAAACGGATATAAATTTTGCTTCTTTTGAATTTCTCGTATTACATCTGATTACTGAAGCAACATTTTACAGAATCAGCTGTGTTGCCTAACGTATGTAGGAAAAATATTAGACACAATTATGTCTAATAACAGGAGAGGGTAAAAAGAATCAAATACATGTAGGCTTTTATAATAAAATGGTCATTATCAATAGAGTCTCATAAGTTACATTTGTACAGAGGAATGACCATTAAAAAATACAGAGGACAGGAAGCCTCAAGGTTTTGCACCCTGGAGAATTATTTTGAGCACTTCCATTCCTTTGCTTTCCTCCCTCCCTGGGACTAAGACAGGAAAACCTGTAGCTTGCTTATGCCAGTGAGCTAGTTAGAACTTGCCCAACCTTCACCACCTTTCCTTTTCAGTACTAGGAATTAAGGTCACTAATTGACAAGAGGGATTTCATTAAACTAAAAATCTTCTATACATCAAAGAAACACACACACACACACACACTTCAAGAAGCTTCTACAGTTGTGGGTTTCCATTTGGCTTTTTCTAACGGGCTTTAGTGTTAGTTATCACCCTCATACTCTCTCCTCTACTCTCCCCTCCTATTTACCACCCCATTTAACCTTTTATACTATATAAATATATGCATATATATATAGGTCAAATTCTGTCTCCCATCCCATAATGTTCCCCCTCCCCTTGGCTATTTATTTCTTTCCTGATCTCCCTGCATTTTTCAGTTGAATCATGCATATCTAAGAATTCAATGTTACTATCCAACTATGAGAGAAAACAATTGACATTTGTCTTTCAGTGTGTGGGTTACCTCAGGATAACATCTTCCAGTTCCATGCATCAATCTGAGAATTTCATAATTTTGTTTGAGCTGAGTCATATTTCATTGTGTATATAAACCACACCGTAATTATCCATTCATTTGTTGATGGACATCTAGGTTAACCTGATGTAACTTGTGTCTCTCTTGTAGTTCTTAGTACTATCTCTTTGTTTTATACATTTAGGTTTTTTTATGACATACCATATGGAGTTTTGGATATGAACCTGTCTGGCTCATGTTCTGTGTGTATGTCTTTTATCTGTATGGGTATGTCTTTTCTTAATTTAGGTAAATCTTCTTTCCCACCTCTGCTGAAGGTTTGGTCAATGCTGTTGACCTGAGATTCTTCTTTTTCTGTGCCTCTGATGCATAAATTTGGTCTTTTCATGGTGTGCCACATTTTCTGCATATTTCATTCCTGATTTAAAATTATTTCATATTCTTTACTTGAATGGTCCAACTCTTGAACTTTATCATTCAGTCCTGTTAATCTTTTTTCCATTTCATTCATTCTGTTGGTGGGGTGAATTTCCTGTTGTTTCAAATTAGCGTATTGACCTTTTCAATTCAATCTTCACTTCAGCATGAGTTTTCTTCAGCATTCTGTGAATTCACTTTTCAAATCCTGAGTTGTCTTTGTGATTTCATTCACCTGTATATTTCTATTTTCACAAGCTTCATTCAAGAGATTATCCCTATCCTTTTTTACT
>NW_008351466.1:3184721-3191742 GCF_000622305.1 Nannospalax galili | reverse complement strand
TGTATAATTGTTTTTTGAAATCCTGTGTTCTGGTGTTTTTCTAGGTAATTCTCATTGTAGAATTCTTGTATAGTTCTGGTAGGATTTATTGGGGATATGTTATCTTGTTTTTTATTGGCGTTTGTGTTTTTCATTGCTGCTTGGACATAGGGATTTCTTTTGTTGGTTGTATGTCTGATATGAAATTCAAGTCTTCCTTTGTTTAGTTGAAGTTTGAATCTTTTTATATTTTTGCTGTTGTTTGGTTGCTTTCTGATCAGGTATGAATAGTTAGTTGACGTGTGCTTCAGGTTCTCGCTTTTGATTTTTTTATTGGAGGGAACATGTGGTTCCAGGCAAGTAAATAAGAAGCTCTCCAAAATGGCAAAAAGAATTTAAGCCTGTGGAGATGATGGGGATCAACTTGGTTGGTTCTAACTAGCTAAGCAGGGAAGGCAGAAACTATGGAGCTGTGAGACTGGGGATGATCCCAAAGCAGGGGAATGGTGCTTCAGCAAGGTGGTACCTGGCTCACTCAGCCACTCACCCCACTAGTCAGGGAATCTCTGTCAGCCTCAGCAGGAGGGGGCCAAGTCCCGAGTGGGGCTGATGGGAACTATTACATGACTTTTATCATTAATAGATCTGAAGGCTGGAGAGATAGCTCAGCATTAAGAGAACTGGTTACTTTTGCAGAGGATCCAGATTTAATTTCCAGTATTCACATGGTGACTAACAACCTGTTGTAACTCCAGTTCTGAGGATCCAACTCTATGTTCTCATCTCTGTGAGCATTGCACATGGATGCATTTGCACACATCAAGGCAGTACATTTGTACACAGGGTTAGGCAACTGGAGTATCCCTTCAGTGGGTCTATCTAAAAGACTCCCAAATTAGATAACTCTTACCTCTAAGGGGAAAAGAAAGTCCTTGAATCATGAATAGGAGATGTGAAGGAAAAGTAAAGGCAAGGGTAATTACCATTACAAGTTCTACACAGGGAACTAGAAAAAAGTCAGAACAGTGCAATTTCAAATGCTCATATGAGAGCACATTGGAATTTCTTGACAAAGGCTTCCAAAAGCATCCCTCTATTGGGTTCTTCCCCATTTTTCTTTTGTCTTCCATGGCTGGACTCTAGAGTCATGTATTCAGGATTTGTTTTCAGGTATTTTGATAGCTGTTGTAGTGGTTAGAATCAGTGTCAGTTCCCTCTCAAAGGCTTCTGAAATAAGGGGAGAAAACAAATTTGTCCATCATTTTAAAACAATAGCTGGATGTCTCCCTTAGCTACAGGTGGGCACTACAGTATTGGAGACCAAGATTTGAAATCTTACATCTGAACAGCACTTTCTGGTTGGTTAGGAACAAAATTATCAATGAGAAATAATTGTCTAATTAACTTTTTATATAGACTTAAGCCGAATGTCTGGGAAGTTTAATCCTTTGAACAAGAGTATACTTGTAGTTTACTGATGACTTTGCTGTTTGGTTGTACTTTCCTTTTGGGTGTTTAGGAACATATAGTTGGCCTAAATAAATCAATTTATTTTTATACTTAAGATCATTTGAGGACCTCTTCCTCAGGGGTCACATGGGCTTTGGAGGAGATCCTTGATACTTTATTTTACCAGTTCCATCTATGTGAAGATAAGTCAATGTTCTTGTTCGACCATGTCAGGCTTCACTTGGAAGCATGTATGAGACCCTCCTCTTTGTAGACTGGACACTGGTTCAACTCCATCTAGTCAGGTCTCCATGTCCTCTCTGAACAAGAGGACAAGTGACTCACCACAGTTACAGGACATTTTGAGAGATGTTCCATAGTCCCCTGGAACTTGGTCGACCTTGGAGGGTAAGGGACAAAAAATGTCTTTTAAGTTCCTCTGACCACATTAGTATAGGCCTTAAAATATGTCTGTTAAACATCCAATAAGGTTAGTTCCACCAGTCTGGTACTTTTAATTATCATGTGCTATGTAGATAAGGCTTGGGTAGAAAACCAAATATTCTCAGAGAAACCTTGACTAGATATATATTTTGTTCCTTAAACTAGTTGACTAAACTATGACCATAGAAATTTTAAGATTATGTATATATTATTTTTGTCTCATCCTTTATATATAACAAACCTAAACAGAGCTTCATTACTTGCTTAGGCTTTCTCATTTTTTTTTCTATTTTGGAAAATATCCCCATTCCCATATCCTTTTAACATCGTTTACATTCTCATTTTCTTTTTGTTAAAAAAATTATGAGACCTAATAGCATTAACAAATTTTCTATTGGTTGTGAAACTTCTTTTTCTGGGGATGCTAAGCGATGCTTATTGCCTTTTAAGGTTCAAGTGTCAAACCAAAGTTTCATTAAAGTTTTACTAGGGAACCAATGAAGTTATTGATCTTAGTTACCGAGATGAATGAGGGGTTGCTGTGGTATATGTATTACCTGAGGATTTACACACTGGATACCCTTTACCCAGCATGGGTCATGCCTTCTTTTCCTAGCCTTCTGCAGATTGTGTACTTTAGCCCTCCCCAAATCCATGAGGCTATGTGTTATTAAGGTCAAATTACATACAGTTGGCTGGGAAGAGTTCCTGGATACTCCAGTGAGGGTCGAGTGACCCTGCTTGGCCCTCCTTTAATGAATGAACACAACTGTCATCAAGCCCAATTATGACTATGTTTAGCGATCAGGCTCAGCTGAAGTGGTGATGATGGTAATTATTTCACACAGAAGGGACTGCTGTATAGTATCATCTTATTAAAATGACCAGGAATTTAAAAAGATTTGGTGCTAGGATCTACATATGAAGGAGAGCATATGTCATTTGTTTTTCTGAGTCTGTGTTAGTTCACTTAGTATAACAGTTTCTAGATCCATCCATTTACCTGCAAATTTCAGTATTTCATCTTTCTTTGCTGCTGAATAGAACTCCATTGTGTAAATATACCACATTTATAAAATTCTAATTTTGTATTTGGAATTATTTTAGTTTGTTCAAATAGTTTGTGTATTCACAGTCTTCCTTCAGACTTTTATTCATGTCCCCTTTGAGTTCCCTGAGCCTATTTATAATTGCTATTTTGAAATCAATGTCTTTCTCAGATCTAGGTGGACATTCTCAGGAAATATCATGATAAGGGTGCTAATTTCTGAATGACTAATATTATCTCTGTTTTTATGTTTTTTCTGTTCTCTATTTGATGAGACCTAGGCATCCGGAATTGAGTGGCAATGTTTCTTGTTATGGGTAGTTTAGTTTGTCTTTGTTAGATGGTTACTTAAATTTTTTTTCAGAGAGGGTCCCTCTGTAGCCATAGATTCCCTAGACTTGCTGTGTAGACCTAGCTGACCTCAATCTCACAGAAAATTGCCTACTTCTGCCTCACAAGTGCTGGGATTAATGGCTTATACCACCACTCCTGGCTATTTATTTGTATCTTTTTTGTTGTTGTTTTTCCTCCAATTTATCAGGTTATGTAGCTAGTTGGTTAGTGCCTGGTTTTCAGTTTAGGATACTTTATGCTAATGTGCAAATAGAGTGTAAGTAGTAGTCTCAGTTCAGCTGCACAAGAGTGAAACATTTGGTTTGAGGTTCCAGAATTGAGTCCACATTTTCCTGGATCAGTAGGTTTGGCTAGCTGGCTTCCAGGTAAACAGTTTTGCTGCTAGGTTAGGTTGGGGGAACACACAGGCGTAAGACATGCAAAGACCTTAATGACTCAAACATGCTTGAACCCTGAGATGGGAGTAGGTGGTGAAGTCTCAGGAATGAAAACTTGGTACTACAGAACTGGGGGAACATGCAGGTCTGGACATAAGCATCTCAGTGTCACAGGAGGCCTGAGATCAGAAGTTATGGAGGCAACTCATCAGTCCTCAAAATTAAGATTATTTTTAGTTTATAATGGTCCATAACTATACACATTCAGTAGAAACTGTGCTTTTGATTTTGAATTTGTATCTTTATCTGGGGTAAGAATGCACAGTGTGGTCCTTCTTCACTATATGGGGCAGTGGCAATGAGCTGCATCACCTGGTCAACACCATCATCATAAGGAAAACACAATGATACTCCCTTGCACGTTGGTGCTAAGCTTCAATGTTTAGTGCTATAGTTGTATCAAAGACATTTCTTCTTATGAACATTTCAGTGTATTGTGTTTTTGAGAATCTTATTGTAAGTTTGGGTGTCTCTGTCATTTTAACAATTGTGAAGAATGTGTAGCATAAGTTTGAGTTTCTGTAACCTGGTCTTTCCTATAGGGAAACTAGCCAGAAAAGGGAAATTTCCCACTAATAGGGGCCAAGTGGTGAGAGAATAATGCAGTTAGGCCCCTGAGGCCTTGTCAAATCCAAAGATGTAAAGATAACCCTTGAAATTTTATAGATTAGCAAAAAAAATCTTATGAAAATAGGTGAGAAGAAAAATTTCTTAAGTCATTTTATGAAATCAGTATTACTCTGGTACCTAAACCATACAGAGGCAGTAAGTAAAAGAAGGCAGCACACTAAAATCTCTCATGAGCTTATTTCTAATAATACCAGAAAACAATTTTGAAAGTTATGCTGTAGTATGACCAATTGTGATTTTTTCCAACCTTGCATGACAAGTTTTATTTACAAAAATCAGTAAATACAAATATCTACATTAATATGAAGGAGGAAAAAGATCACATTGTAATAGTACAGGTTTAAAAATAACATCTGAGAAGATCTAACACCCAAGAACTTCTTCAATTTGAAGAATAATTATAGAAGCTCTAAAGATAACATTAAGTGAATTTATTTGCCCTATATTTAATAAGAGTAAAATGTTGTTTGCTGTCATGAGTTAAGCTCAACATTTCATTGGAAGGTTTTAGAAAGTCAGTTAGGTAGGCAAATAAACAAATATATTTGAAGGAAGAGATAAGTCTGCTTCATTTACACATGACATGAATTTCTATGTAGAAACTACAAGGACTAATGGATTTAGCTAGGTCAGAGTTTATGAGTAATGAAAAGCACACAAATCTCAGTATCTTTTCTGTCTGTTAGCAATTAACTCATGGTATGTATACAAAATAAAACAGACCCGCAGAGAACTTAAACCTGTCCATTTGCGGCACATTTACAACAAATGAAGGAATTTGAACCATACTATGTTAGTAATGTTAGCTAGACAGAGTTAAGTCGGGTGCTCCATATTCTAATATGTGAAAACTAAAAATTTTCAATGAAGAGGAATGATATTCTGGCACTTGCACAAAAATGGATGGAATGGGGGATCATTAGGTTAAGTGAAATAAACCAGACTCAGAAAGTTCCATGCTTCCTTTCATATTAGAAATGTAAATAAGACATGAAAATATTATGAGATGGAAGAAAGATTTTTAATGTGAGGAGAGGGAATAAGAGAATACATGGGACACAAAAACACCAATGGGAAATATGTGTAAGGAGGAAGGAGACTAACCAATGGAGTACAAGGAGAAAAGGAGAAAAGGCTGGCATAGCAAGGGGGTGAATGAATTAGAACAAAATAGAATAACATGTAAGTGTGTAAATGCCATGAAACCCATTACTTTATATGCTAACATAAAATACGAAAAAAAATACAAAAATAAAAACTAACCCAAACAAACCCAATTTGCATGTAAGCTAGTGACTAACAGAGGTGATTAGAGTTAAGAAGGATGGTTAAACAAAACTTAGAATTAATTAGTGTCTATTCATTCCATGTGTTAAAATATCACACAGATCATATTAATATATAAAATTAGTGTATGTTAACCAAAACAAAAATGATTTTAAAATAAACTTCCAAATGGAAACAGAAAATTTAATATATATTTATAATTACTTTATAGAAATTGACATACTAAAATAAGGACTTAACTAAATAAATCCAACATCTATAGGCCGATAACTACAAAATATTAATGAAACAAATTGAAGAAGACCTAAATGGAGACACATATTGACCTCAAGAATTGGAATATTCAACATGGGATAAAAGGCAAAATCTCCAGAAATTCATCTATAGTATAGGTTTACCTAATGTTTAAAAAATATTAGAAAGATTTTTTTATGTCAAAGGTAGTCATTGTCAATTTATGGGAAGATATAAGATTGATAACAGCTAAAAAATCTTGAAGTAAGCAAAAGTAAATGTAGGAAATTACATGATATTAAAGCATCCTATGGAACCAGACTAAGAAGAAAATGTAGTGTTGGTAGTTGTAAATATCTGAATGTATGTCAATAGAATAGATAGATATATAAATAAACAAATAAATAAGTAAATAAATAAATGAATAAAATTTTAAAAACTCTAAATTTTGAAAAAAGATAGGTATACTTTGGCTACCTTCCTCCTCTTCCTTTTACTCCCCTTCCTCACCCTATTCCCCATTCTCTTCCTCTCTTTCTTCCTGATGATATAGATTGAACCTAGGGCCTCAGACATGTTAGGCAAGCTGTCCATTTGTATGCCACTGTTACATGCCATCAAAAAGAACAATATATTATTCAGTAATTGTTTCTAGAGCAATGAGACATTGAAAAGCAAACAAAAACAATATCAACAGTACTAAAAAAAACTAGCAACAAACTAAAAATAAAAATATATTCATTCCCAAAACCAGACACCTTATACAAAAATTAACATGAAATGTATCATGGAATGATGCCAAACATATGATACATAAAAAGCAAATTGGTATACTAAAGATCATAAATTTTGTTTTGTTTATATATTTTTATCATTCTACAGAAGACTAATTAAAAGCATGAAAACACAAGCTCCAGAATGGGACAAGTGTTTAAAAATCACATACCTCATGTAGTATCTTGAGTATTTATATGCAGAACTCTCAAAGCTCATCAGAAAATATAACTCAAACAATTCAGTTAAAAATAGATGGAAAACATGAAGACATAATTCCCCAAAAGAGAATATACAATTGAAAGAGTAAACACATGGAAAGATATTTAAAGTTAATGTATTATTATTGAGCTACAAAGAATGGAATCCTACTTTTTTGCAACAA
>NW_008351466.1:3180879-3184588 GCF_000622305.1 Nannospalax galili | reverse complement strand
TTATTTATTTAAAAATTTATATATATTATTTTAATTTTATGTGTATGAGTGTATTGCCTTCATGGAGGTAAGTGCACCTGTGTTGTGCAATGCCCGCAGAGGACAGAAGAGGCCATCCTATCCCCTGGAACTTGAGCTAAGGACAGTTGTTAGCTGCCATGTAGGTGCTAGGGTTTAAACCCAAGTCTTCTGAAAGATAAACCAGTTTTCTTAACCACTGAGCCATCTCTCAAGCCCATGGATGTGATATTTATATATGAAAAATTGTTGACTGTCATTAATATGTACAATTAATGTATTATTAAGAAGTGTGTAGAAGATACTCAACTTTATTAACCATTAGGAAAGTAAAAATGAAAACCATACTTATCACTAAACATATCAGAATGGATAAAATAAAACATTTAAGGGTAATATGCAATCCTGTAAATATAGTGAAATACCATGTTTCACTTATTCCTTGAAAAAATTTAAATGTACAGTTACTCTTAATATATTATTGCAGATTTTGTAAAACACAATGTACAAATACTATAATTTTACTCATAGGGAATTTAACTACATAAACCAATATCTTTTCAAAAAATATGTATGTGGGTATTCATAGAAACTTTATTAATAATGGCCACAGAATAAAAGCGACACATATATCGTATAATGTACATGTTAACTCAAATCATTGTACCATGAACTCGATTTTAAAAGTGAATTAGTTATTAATACACAATTCAACTTAGAAGAATCTCCAAAGAATCATGCTATCAAAATAGCCAATTGCAAAAGCTCACATATTATATAATTTCACTCATGTAACTCTCAAAATACAAAAATTATATAAATGAAGAACAGATAAGTGATTGACAGTTGTCAATGGCAAAAGATGGAGATAATTGTGGCACACCTGAATTACAAAAGACAAATATTCATTTGGAAATGGAAAATTCCTATGTAAGTTTAATATCTTGATTCAGATACTGAGCTATAATTTTGCAAGCTGCTACTTTTCAAAAAGGCATAAAACATCTCTTTGTTTTTTCTTAATACTTTATATGATTTTAACTTATTTTAATATTAAATTTTACTTTTAAATTTTACTTTTCCACTAATAATGTGTTATCTCAAACTAGAAGATTGCATGACTTTTATTCACTAAAGTAGCTGTGCTTTACTGTTAAATATTGAGTCAGATGATTTTACCCTTTGTGATAATGTCCCATTCTTTGTACTATGCTTAACTAGCATGCAGTTGATTATGTTAGCAAGCATATATGTAGCTCAACTTTCTAAGCTGTTAATAGCACTTCCAGCTACATGGTTAGAATCTCGTTTTGCTAGTATTACTCTTAATGCATATAGTCCTATTTAGTTGCTATGTGGTGCACTTTTATTTCTCTAGCTCAAACTGTGTACTTAGCAAATACCCATTTGAGTAACATGAACCATCAGAAACTTATGAGCTAGGAATTATTATACATTACATAAAGAAAACAGGCCAGAACACTTATGTATCATTTGTTTTGTGCTGCTGCAAAGAAAAAAAGAAAAGCATATTTGTATAAATTTGTCCTGCCTCAGTTTTGTTATTCTATAGCTCTATTGATTGGTTCTGCTTTTTATCCTTCTGTATAAATATCACTAAATATCCTATGCTCTATATTTTGCTCTTTCTTGCATGCAGAACATGTTTCCCATAAACTGCTCTCTTTTTCCTGAGTGTCTTTCTTAAAGAAATCAGTTTACATTGACACTGAGTAGACAGTAGAAAAGTCCTGCTGGGTGCCCTCACCATAACCTGATTTCTTTCCTATTTGTTCCATGGGAAATTGTTACCTGCAGTGTTTAAACACACTTTTAGACTGCTGATTCAGAACTAAACAACTTAAAAAGCATATAGAAATGGGATTTGCAGGATCATTTGGAACGTTAGAGCTTTTGCTCAAAGCATTTTTGAACAGCAGTAGTAGTTATTTTTATGTAGTGACAGTAAAGTTTGGGATGGAGAAATTCAATTCTGCTGTCCTATTCATAGTATGCCATGCATGACTCCTAGATGACATGCCCCATCATGATGGCATGTGTAATTATTTTTAAATGTTCTTATTCACATAAAATGCTTCTCACAGTTCCCTGGACACTGAATATATTTTATTTCCAAAGGCACTTTTTAAAACTAATTCTTAAGATATGTACTTCAGTGGACTCTGAAGAGCTCTAGAAGTTATTAAGCTTGAAATCATTTAAAGATGTGGTGTAGTTCAAGCCTGTAGTTCTCATTATCAAATAGCTCTTTTGTGACCTTTATGAAAAAAAAGATGTCAGGGGCTCTGTCACTTTCCTAAAGTAGAGACAATGACTGTAGGAAAATAACAAAGGTATAATTGGTCCATTTAATACTAAATTCAAATGAAAGTACAATATCTGTATGAATTGGAAACATAACAAAATCTATCAGTAATGTAAACTCACGTGATTATTCCCTGTTCATGATCTATACTTAAAAATAATGATTAATTTATGTGTAAGTTGACAAATGGAGAAACTCTAAGAATTATTAATGGTCTAAAATCTTTGTGATCTTTGTATATTTTGGAAAACAGTCTGTTATTTAAATATTCACTGGCAAGTGCTTTGTCTCAGTCTGAAATATTATTTTCTCAATCTCTCAACAAAGAATATTTAAAAAAATAAAAAGTGGAACAGTCTAATTTGAAAAGAAGTCACAATATACCTATCTTGGGCTTTTCTTGTTATTATACCAAAAATAACAAACTGAGTCATTTAAGAATAACAGAATTTTTATCTAGTTCAAGAAAGAAGAAGTCCAATACTAAAGCAACCATAGGATTTGTGGACTGATGACAGTTCATATCTTTTAGAAAACAAATTCTCTTTTCTTATAGCATAGAAGGAATGAATGTCAAATTCTGAGTGAAAAAGATAGGGAAACTCTTCAGTAATTGTCTAAGTTCACTAAAACCATTTATTTTTACTGTCCACAGGTTATGCGGGGTCTGTATCGCAATGACAGACCCAAACAAGAAATGCAGGAATGTGGCAGTAGTCGAGGTGTGTCACATATCATATATTGAATGCTGTATGATGCTGGACCGCACTAGTGGGCCTTGTCTGGCATGATGCAATGTGCCTGTTAGTGGGAGTGGGGTGCTGAAATATGTCTGAGGATCAGGTGGTGTCTAGGTCCTCTTTCCAGCTTGGTATTCTGCTTTAAGAAGTGAAGACAAAAAGCTTGTTCATGTTTGAGAGCTGCATAGGGTCAAGGTACAAACGTGAGGTCGGATAAGGTGCTAATTAGTGCATGAATGCTGTATGAATATCTTTGCAACCTAGGTGTTGAGGATGAGATGTCAGGTTGCTTTCTGTGACACAACTAAGTGGCCAGGGAACCTGGATGTTTTCTGAGAACGGGAACGGGTAACCCAGCTGATTTGCAGTTACATAGGTTCCTGGTTCCTTGTCATAGGTTTCAGTAGGTGGGTAAGATCTCCTGATTGCTTTATGGGGATTTGATGATATACACATCATTATCATTCTGTATTAAAAAGCTGTATAAGCAGGCCTATCTGTTTATTCTTGAGTCTGCATGAGGATAAGCAGGACTCTTTGGGATGGAAAGTAATGAAGGGGTAACTACTTTGCAGGGCAAAGACTGAGTAGGTAAGTTTCCTTAACTGCTTCCTGTGGTTTTGTT
>NW_008351466.1:3171602-3180788 GCF_000622305.1 Nannospalax galili | reverse complement strand
TATATATATATATATGTTGTGACAAAGTAGGTGGGTTTTTACAAGAAAATACTACAGAAGGAGAGCTTGCTGCAGAAGAACAAAACGGGAGTTATTAGGACTCCTTGGAAGATCCTGCCTACTCACAACTGTGCAAAAATCCGGGTTGACTTTGTTGAGGAGAGCACACAGTAGTTGTCTTTTCCTTTCTTTACCAACTGCTGAATAAAATTCCTTTAAGTGTAGGTATTTTCATTAATCAGTGATCAATTAGTGGACACTTTGGCTTTTTCCATGTTCTAGCTATTAGGAATAGAAAAGCTATGAATGTGGATGAGCATGTGTCATTGTAGTAGGAAAATGAGTCTTTTAGTAGAATTGGATCATGTGGTAGATCTAGTTCTAATTTTCTGAGGCACAACCACACTTATTTAGTCAGTGATTGCACCAATTTTCACCCCACCAATAGTGCATAAAGATTCCCAATGCCCCACATCCTCACCAGCATTTGTTGTTATTTGTTTCCTTAATTTTAATGATTCTGTTTAGGGTAAGATGAAGTCTAAAAGCAGTTTTAATTTGCATTTCAAGGATAGCTAAAGATGGTACATATATTTTAAAACAATTCTTAAGACATTTGTACTTCTAATAATTCTCTGTTCATTGCAGCAACCCAGTTTTTAATTTTTTAATTCGGTTATTTCCTTGTTGCTTAGTTTTTTTCATTCCCTATATATTCTAGGCTCTATTTCTCTGTCTTACACAAAGCTGGCATAGATTCTATAGGCTGCCTTTTCAGCTGATTAAGTATGCTTTGAAGTACAGAAACTTGTGGATTTCATAAATTCCTACATGACGGTCCTATTTCTTGGGTGACTAGAGTTCCTGAAATTCCTTTCCTGAATATACACATTGAATTGTACTCCCTACTCTTTCTTCTGGAAGTTTCGGTGTTTGAGATCTAATATTGAGAGCTTTGTTCCACTTGGAATTGAGTTGCATGCAAAATGAAATGAAGGGAGAAATTTCCATTCTTTTCTACACAGCTATCTAGTTTTACCAAGATCCTTGCTAAATATAGCATCATTCCCCAATGTATATTTTTGCAATATTTGTCATAAATCAGGTGACTTCACATATGTGAAATTAAATCCAGGTCCTCAATTTTATTCCATTTATCTCAAGTCTCTTTTTATGCCAGTACCAAGATGGTTTACTACTATAGCTCTGTAGTAGAACTTGAAATCAGGTATGACAGATCTCTGGATGTGTTTTAGTGCACAAAATTTTCTTTATATCCAGTGTCTTTTCTGCTTCCGTATGAATTTTACAATTTTTTTCCAATTTCTGTGAAGAATTTTATTGTATTTTGATGGTCATTATATGACTATTAGATAGCTTTTAGTAAGGTGACCATTTTCACAATATTTATTACTCCTACCAATTCATTAACATGAAAAGTCTTTCCATTTCTGGTATCTTCTTCATCCATTTGTTTCTCTCTTTTTTGGTGTCTGATAGATTGCGTGTAAGTCTTTCACTTCTTTGGTTGTATTTATTCAAAAATATCTTTTTGAGGAATTTGGAAATGAGATTGTATCCTTGATTTCTTTCTCAGTATGCTTGTACTTGGTATATCAGAAGGCTACTGATTTGTGTGTGTGTGTCTGTGTTTCTGTGTGTGTCTGTGTGTGTTAATTTTACGTGCTACTACTTTGGTTAATGTGTATTTTAGCATTGAGAAATTTCAGGTGGAGTTTTTAGTGTCTTTTACATGTATAATCATATGTGCAAATAAGGATAGTTTGACCTCTTCTTTTTCCATCTTCATACTCCTTATCTCTCTCCTCTTGTCTTAATGGACTAACAGGAGTGGAAATTGTGGATAACCTTGTCTTAGTCTTGATTTTAGTGGAAAGGAGACATGGCTTTCTTCTATTAGTTTGATTTTCCTGTGGACTTTATGCACTTTACCTTATTGTGTTGAGATATGTTCCTTGCATCTCTAGATCCTCCAGGTCTTTTTAGCAGGAATGAATGCTTTATTTTCTCACAGGACTTTTACACATCTAATGAGATGATCATGTAGTTTTTGCCTCTGAATCTATTAATGCAGCATATTTCATTTATGGATTTTATATATGTTGAACATTCTCTGCATCTGTGGAATGAAGAAACATTTTTAATAAATAGTATGGTTTCATTGATATGATCTTGAGATCAGTTGGCAAGTATTTTATTGACAATTTTTGCATCTAAATCAAGGAGATTGGCCTAAGTCTCTTTTTGTTTTGGGGCCTTTGTCTGGATTTTTATAAGGGTACTACTGGTTTATTATAAAGAACTAGGAAGAGAGCCTTCCTTTACTTTCTTTAAGCTATGTTCTTTTTAAATATTTTATGTTATTTTAATTTTATATGTGTGTATGAGTGTTTTGCCTGTGTGTATGTAAGTGCACCATGTGAATGTAGTGCCTGACAGAGCCTTCAAGAGTGTTTTGGATCTCCTGGAACTGGAGATACCGATGGTCTTTAGCCACCATGTGAGTGCTTAGAATTGAACACAGGTCCTCTGGAGGAACAACAAGTGTTCTTAACTGCTGAGCCATTTCTCCAGCCCCAAGATCCTTCTTTTTATAACTTAAAGAATAATTTGAGGGGTACTGGTGGTGGTATTTTTTTGGAAGTCTGCTAACATACTTTGCTGAAATCTTCTGCCTCATTTTTTTCCATTGGAGATTTTTTAAAATTTATTATTTATTATTTTTATTTTGTGTGTGCTCATGCATTGCCTGAATGTATGTAAGTGCACCCATGTCATGCAATGCCCGTGGAGGTCAGAAGAGGCTGTCAGATGCCCTGGGACAGGAGTTACAGACACTTGTTAGCTGCCATGTGGGTCCTGGGATTCGACCTGGGTCTTCTGAAAGAACAACCGGTGTTCTTAAGCACTGAGCCATTTCTTCAGTCCTTCATTGCAGATTTTTAACTGATGTTTCCATCCCATTGGTTACTTAAATTACTTACTTCATTTTGATTTAACTATGGTGCACTGTATACATATAGAAATTCATCCATTTCTTTTATATTTAATAGTTTAGTGAGTATGAATTTTTAATGTCACATTTCTCTGAATTTCCTCAGTGTCTATTGCAATGTCTACATTTTCATTTTCATCTCTAACTTTATCAGTTTGGGTCTTCTCTCTCTTTCAGTTAATTTAGCTTAAAAGGCTCAATCTTGTTAATCATTTTGAAGAGCAAACTCTTCATTTAATTGATTCTTCCTGTTGTTCTTTCATTTCTATATAATTAATTTTAGCTCTGACTTTGATTTTCACTCCCTATCTGCTATATTGTGGTGTCATTTGTGTTTGTTTTCCCAAGGTCTTCAGATGCTGAGAAGATATTAATTTGACATCTCTAAATTTATTATTTATTTTTGAGATAAGGATTTATTATGTAGCACTGGCTGGCCTGAAACTCACAATGTAGAGCCAGGCTAGCCTTGAGCTCATGGAGATCTGCCTGCATCTGCCTCATGAGTGCTGGCGTTAAAGTCATATGCCACCACACCTGGCCTAAAATCTCTCATGCTTCTCTTAGATTTAGTCACATAGTACTACAAACTTTCCTCTTAGGACTGCTTTTGTTGACTCCTATAGACTTTATGGTGTTGAGTTTACATTTTTTTTAATTCTAGGAATTTAAAATTTTTATTCCTTCTTTTTTGACCCAATTTTTCCAGAAATGTGTTGTTTAGTTTCCATGAATTTGGGTGGTTTCTAATTTGTTAATATCCAGCTTTATTTCTCTGTGATCAGATAGAATGCAGGATATTATTTCAATTTTCTTACATTTGCTGAGGCTTGATTAGTATCCTAATATATACCCCATTTTGGAGAAGGTTCCAAGGGCTGTTGAGAGGAATGTATATTCTTTAGTGTTTTGCTGGAATGTTTTGTACATATGTATTAGGTAAATTTGATTTATGGTATTACTTAATTCCAATGTTTCTTTAATATTTTTTCTAGATGCTCTTCCTATTGGTAAGAGTGGGATACTAAATTAATCTGCTATCACTATGTTGGGATTAATCTCTGGTTTTAGATATAATAACACTTCTTTTATGAAATTGGATGTCCCTGTGTTTTGTGAATATATGTTTTGGGTTTAAATATCCTTTTAATGGATTAATCCTCTAATGTGTATTAGATGACTCTCTTTATCTCTTCTAATTTTGGTTTGAAACCTATGTAGCAAGATATTAGAATAGCTGTGCCTTCTTGTTTCTTAGTACCATTTGTATGGAATAATTTTTTCCATCCTTTAACTCTAAGAAGGTGTTTATCACTGATGGTGAAGAGAATGTTGTGGATGCAGCACAAAGATGTATCCTGTTTTCAAATCCAATCTGCTACTCTGTTTCTCTCTATTGACAATTGAGATCATTAATAATAAGAGTAATTACAGAATATTATGTATCAATTCCTGTCATTTTTGAAGTTTTGTGGTATTTCCTTAGACCTCATTTGATGAACTTTTCTGAAATGATTTATTATTCCCTGGTACTTTTTATCCTTGTTTTCAGACTGGCATATTCACTATGGTATCCTCTATAGAGATGGTTTAGTGGTCATAAATTCTTTTAAATTGTTTTTATGATAGGTTTTTAGGTTTCCCTCAAATTTAATAAATAGTACTTCTGTGCATAATTGTTTGGGTTGAAAGTTGTGGTCTTTCTGAACTTGGAATATATGTTTACAAACACATGTGACTTTCAAAGCTTCTGTTAAGTAATCAGGTGTTATTATGATGGGCCTGCTTTTATGAGATTTTTATATTTGTCTTTTAGAGCTTTTGGTACCTTTTCTTCATTCTTTGTTTTTAATATTCTAATTATAATTTTTATTGGGAGTTTCTTTACTCATCTTGTTTCTTTGGATTTCTATAGGCCTCTTGTACCTTGGTGGGTACCTTTTTCTCTACATTTTATTAGGTCTTTCATGGTATCCTAGAAGACTTCTACTTTCTATTCAAATTTCTTTTTGAAATATATTGCTGATCTTATTGACTGATCAAATTCCAAACTTTATTTTGCATTCTTGCTTCTCTGTCTCCCACATGATCCATTCTGATTGGGCTTTTCACTGAGGTTTTTATTCCGTTTGTTTTTTCCTCACCAATTATATCTTTATTTTCTCATCTTAGACTAACTTCTTTTCATTAATCTCATTTTTGTTCTCACTTGAAGTATAGCCATGTATTCTTTGCATTGCTTAAAAATCCTTACATCATTCTTCTGAATACTGTTCCTGATATTTCTTCTAAGACATTTTCATTTTATGTCATTATTTTGATATTTGTTATTTGTGGAGGAGATACATTGTTTTGGTTTTTTATGTTTCCCTTTTTATGTGGGGATTAGAGTGTCTAGAGTTAGTTTTTTGTTTACTGAGTTTTTCTTTCTTTTATTCTATGTTTTTCTTTTAAATTTCTAGTTAACATTTAACTTTCAGTGGAGGGATTTGTGGTGTTCCTTGGAGGACTAAGTCCTACTAGGTGTGAGCTGTCCTTTCGTTCTGTAGAACTAGTATTTAGGGCCACAGACTCTCTCTCTCAAGTATTCTTACGATGATCGGGTATTGTACTGAATCAGTAGAGCCTCCTCCCTGAGCATAGAGTTTTTCCATTTTTTGAGGAACTTTCCACATAGTATTGGGCTTTACTTGGAGTCATATCTTGTCCCTACCTTTGTCTTCTTCTGCTGCTGCTGGAGCTTCTTGGATATTCAGAACTTTCTGTAAGTCCATGGGCCTAACCAAGAGATAACTCTGCTAACACCCTAGGAATGAAACTTCCTCTAATGTTGCCGCAAGTTGTAGGAATCCACAAGCACCAGTAGGCCTTACCCTGCTTCAGGACTAATGTACCACTGGTTGGGTCCTCAGGAACCTCTGAAGGTTCTGGAAGAAGTAAAAATTCACTAGCACCTGGGTACCTAACTTGGAGTCAAATGCAGTTCTTGTCCTGGGCGCACAGTTTCCCCTGTAGCTGTCTGCCTATGTAGAATTTCTCATACACAAATGTGAACAAGTAGGAGTTAAATCTGGTCTGTTGCTACGCTGTATCTGCAGCTTACCCTGATGCTGTTGTTGATGCAAGATGTGGATTCATCAAGCACCGATAGCGCCCCCAGTTCTGGTTCAGGATAGGTCCATCCCCCAGATCATCAGCAGCTGCTGGAGCTGATGGGCGATATGGAATTTCTCAGGTACCAGTGTGTGTTGTTTCAGGAATGGTCTTCCCGCTGCGTCCACAATAATCACTAGAGCTCTTCGTCTAGAAGTAAGATCCTGTGAAGTGACCATTTAACAATTTACAGTGTTCCTTGCCCCATCTAACAGTTTATAAATTTATTTTTTGGTTGATAATTAATTTAACAGTGTTACATATAATTTCCTTAACGTCTGTTCACTCAGCTTTATGTTGGTTATTTATGCTTTATAATGGCAATTACTTGCTTTCACTTTTGCTTCTTCATTCTTCTGTCCATTCGAGTCTGATGTTGAATCCTCTCCAAAATTTGCATTCTATTATTTATAAAATTAATTTTTTTATTTATGTTATTTTTGTTCATTTGTCATTTTTCTGATTTCCATTACTCCTTTGTCCATGTCTAAATATTTGCTTACCTCGTTAAGTATAGTGAAGATTCGTATTTTAACTTCTAGTGTGATACTTCCAGTTTTTTGTTTCACCAATTATTTTCTTCCTTTGAATGTGTTTTTTTTTTTATTTCTTCATATAAATTTTAAATTTTTTCATTGGGAAAAATAGGGTATTGAAAAAAATCAGCTTTCTTCTCTAATACTTTTCAAGCTGTCTTTGAGCTTCAAATTCTATTCTGATACTTGGATTAGCAAGTGGTAAAAGCTTAAGTTTCAAGACTGCTATGTAGGTGTGTCAGTATCTTGATGGAAGACTGAATTTTAACAGACAACTAAGTAGAATCTGATGCTGTGAAACTATTGGTTCTGTAAATTGACCTTAATACAATAGAGTTCTATTTTATTGTCAGTAATTACAGCCTCATTGTTTAACCAATGGCCAGTTTTGTCATTTTTCCTTAAGAATTGATTGTGCTGCAGATTAAAAAACGTATTTCTGAATTTATTATTATTAATCAACTGCATCCAAAATACTAAATTTCCAAATTATGTGCGATTTATTATTTAAATTGTATAGGTTTAGGTAATGTTTGGAAAAAATAAATTTAACCCTGATCATATTAATCTCACATTCCTCATAATAACATGATAATCATGAGATTTATGGGTATTTTTTGAAACGAGGTCTCCTTTAGTTCCAGCTGTCCTGCAACTCACAATGTAGACCAAGCTGGACTGTATCTCACAGAGATACACCTGACTCTGCCTCCCAAGTGCTAGGAGATATGCACCATCTTGCCTGGAAAATTATGATGTATTTAAAAAAAACCATGTAAGTAATCAAACGTCTTTACACAATGGCGATGTATTTGTTTCTGCCATTATTATAAACACTTGTGATAACCAACTTTAAAAAGTGACTAATTTTTGCTCATGGTTTCAGAGATTTTAATCTAAGACCGATTGACATCTTTACTTTGGAATCTGGCTACCTCTCACAAGAGTAAATGGTGGAGCAAATAATATCTCCCCATCACCAGGTTTCAAAGAAATGAAAAGGAAGCATCTGCATTATTACTGTCCCCTACAACATCATATACCTAATGACATGAAGCTATTCCATTAGTCCTCATATCTTAAAAGTTCCCCTCAAAAAGTTCTGCCATGAAGCTCAGTCTCAAACAAATAGCAGAGTGTATGTCGGGAAATATCCCAAACCCAAACTATAGCAGGATGTCAAGCACAACATCAACATACAAAAATTAAAAAATAGTAAGAAAACACTTTGTGATGCTCTCCAATAAAATAATATTGACCAAATTAAACTTTGTCTTTTTCTGATATAGTAGAACATATTTACTAACTGCGCTATTACTTTATATTTAGTTCACTTGGGGGAAGGTCTTTTCCATTCCTCAAGAAAATTTTATTTTGTCTGTATCTCTGTTATATAGTTGATCTCTCTATTGATTTTGTTCAACCCTTTTCTTCCATTAAAATAATAACAAATATTTCCTTTGAAAAAATCTTTCACATTCAACCCCTGTAGTATGGTGGGATAATTTCAAACTTCTAAGTTTGGATCTTCATTAGTTTAAGTTGTTTTTTTGCTCTCAGTGATGTTTTTAAAGATAAAATCTTAACTTGCATATATTGTCAATAGTATGTGCTTGTACTCAGTTCACATTGTCCTTCTTATTCAACTTGGGCCCCTATTCTATAGAATGATTCTTCCTATATTTATAGTGGATTCTCCCATCTCAGTCTTATGTAAGAAATAATTCACAGACATACCCAGAGATTTATTGCCATGGTGATTTTAAATCCCACCAAGCTGACAGTCAAAATTATTAATCAAAGGTTGGCTTAAGATTTTTGAATACATGCTATATCCACTGTAGTAAACCCTTTGAAAATAATAGTCACATAGTAATATATTTACATCCTCACTGATTAATCTAGCTTAATGAGTATTAAAAATATGTAATGATAAAGTATAACTCATTAAGTGAATTTTTTGTGCATCCTCAAACATTTTATCAGCAGCAGTGATACAACAAATAACAGCTACTCTGTGTCAGGTCTTTGCTATGTTCCATGAAATCAACAGTTTTCATTATACCACATCTCTATGAAGACTGTAATCTCCATTTTACCAATATGGAAGCCAAGTCTCATAAAATCTGAATAATTTGCATGAAGCATGATAGCAGGTATAAAGCAGTTCAATTTTAGTCTCTCTAGCTTCATGTCTAGTCCTTCAAATAATAGACAGCTGAATACATAATCTATACTCATTTTTTAAAAAAACATTTTATTATTTTTATTTTATGTGTTTGAGTGTATTGCCTACATGTGTGTAAGTGTACCTGTATCATACACTGCCCATAGAGGTCAAAAGAGGGCACCAGATTCCCCTGGATCTTGAGTTGATGGCTGGTTGTCAAGAGCTACCTAGGGAGATAACACATTTTTGTAGCATATGTCAGGCTATATACATTGAACCAAAATTTATAAGAAAGTATGATTCTTTTTTAA
>NW_008351466.1:3168806-3171440 GCF_000622305.1 Nannospalax galili | reverse complement strand
CTAGCTGGCCTGGAACTCACAGAGATACACTTGCCTCTGAGTACTGGGATTAAAGACGTATGCCACCATACCCGTTTCAGTGTTTTACTGAAAAATATTTATTATTTATTTTTATTTTATGTGTATGTGTGTATTGCCTGCATGTAGGTAAGTGCATCAGTGCTGTGCAATGCCCGTGGAGGACAGAAGAGGCTGTCGGATCCCCTGAAACTGGAGTTATGGACAATTGTTAGCTGCCATGTGGGTTCTCGGATTTGAACCCTAGTCTTCTGCAAGAACATTCAGTGTTCTTAACAGCTGAGCCATCTTTCCAGCCTCATAAAGTATGATTATTTCATAATGATATCAGATCTCAGAACATTTTTACTTTAATAATTAAATTAACTAATGCATTTAACTATTTACAAATAACAGTAGATTCATTAAGACGCACAGACTTCTCCACTTCAAAGTCTATGTCTGCATCTTCTTGTGATTGTTCTCTTCTGAGTTAAAAAGCTTTGTCTTGATCTACTTCTCTAATTATTCAAGGATTAGAGGAATGGTCTAATGCTCACATACATAAGATGAGCTGATGAAGCTTAAGAAAGTGTGACCATATACACCAATCTTTATTAGAAATATCCCATGTAAAACATTGCCATTAATAATTTTTATTTGATCATCCTTTTTTTTTAAACTCAGTGTTTCCTTGAGTTTGATGTGTTGACCAATGCAGGGGTCTGCTTTGCCTTGTGAGAGAACCTTAGTTCTGTGACAGTGATACTGGCCACAGAGATCAGACTCGGAAACTTGTGTCTCTTTGCACCAAGCCAACTTTATTCTCCAAATCAGTAGTTTATATACAAAAAGAGACCAGTGGGCACATTCAGGGTCCAGGGTACAGGTAAAGTTCAATGAGACAAAAAACAAAGGGTGCTCATGTAGCGTATCCCACAGGTTCTTCAATCCTTTAGTGTGGGCAAAGTTTCGATTGTTCAAGAGAAAGGAATGTGTCAGGGTTGTCAGCCAAGATGTCTTAATTTCAGTTACACACACCTGGCATTATTGATTAGGTTGTTTTTCTACTCTTAGATCAGGAAGTCAAGATTTTTTTTTTCCTAGAACAAAGGGTACTGTAAACTTTAAACTGGCCAGCTTCCTTCTCCTAGTAATTGCAGTGTTCCACATGTCAGGGTCATGAGTCACTGTTTTCAATGCTTTGCCCTTGGCAGAGGCTGGAGACTGATCTTAAAAGTTCAGGTCCATCTTGTCCTAAGTCCTGCCATCTTGATCTCCTACAGACCAAGAAATAAATTGAATCAGGTCTGTCTACATGGGTATATTATTAAATAGTATGACTTTCATTCACCTAATGTTGCACATAAAATCAAGATCTACTTAATTTATACATAATAATAAATTAGCTATATACTATTAAACATGATTTAGAATATTATTTCTGCCCCCCAAAATTGTTTAACAATAAACAAAACCAACTTCAGTTGCAAAAACCAGTGTCAATTCAAATCAGTTCTTCCAAAATGATCATTCAGGAAAAGAGTGGGCTCTGTGTGTGCCCACAATATATAGAAAATGGTTATTGCTGCAAAATGATGCTATCATTATGCTTCTAATGCCTGCTGGAACCAAATGCTAAACAATGCAATATTCTGGTACTCCTGAGGAACATCCAAATAATCTTGATAAGGGCAGAGAAATATGCTAATCCTAAGTGAGGATGGAAATTTGAGAGCTAAAATGTGACAATTCTTTGAGAATAAATTCAATTTGAGAATTGGTGCATAGTTATTGGTTTGGAGCAGCCCGAGACTATGATTTTGGTAAAAGTGGTTTTGTAAAGTAATGAGGGGGTTAGAAATCAAAAAAGGTTGATGAAAAAGCAGAAAAATAGAAATAACCTTGAAATTTCTCAGTATGACTTGAACTTTGAATAGGCATTTAAATACTCATCCACCATTTCTGTATGTGTCCCATGAGCAGATTATTCATATTTATTGCCCCAACTAGAAATTTTAAAGGGCACACTTAGCACATTGAGTTCATATGATCATAACTCAAATTTGAGTGGAAGATACATACTTCTACTCAGCCTATTATATATATTTAAGAAGTGTCATCTGCACCTGTTTGACTTGCACTATCAAGGAGAGAATGGTACACATCCCATCTTAGCAGTCCATCAATAAATCTTAAATACCAATGTATTATTAAAGTTCTTGTTTAATGACTTGTGGAACTCTTGATACAGTGTTTTAACAACCGGGGAATAAAAGGATCTCTCAGAGATTAAAGAGCAGCCGTTTTATTTTATTTTGTGCTTTTTTGTTATTTACAAAAATATATCTTCTAAAATAGTTAAATGTCAGTGTAAAGCACTTGAACTGAGCATGAGCAGAGGATGTAATCTATATAGAAAATAAGAATAAATGTTTACAGAATTTAAATGTGGATGAGCAGGAAAACTGGACAAACTACTTTCTCATTTAAGTTTCGGAAAACTTCTCTGTGAAATATTACTGAAGTTCTTACTGACACACTAAAGGAGGAATCCACATTTCAAAAGCAGTGAAGCTTTAAAAGCAGGACTCAAGTTGGTCTGAAAAGAGGTAATGTATGGGGAAGATACAAAGA
>NW_008351466.1:3158279-3168582 GCF_000622305.1 Nannospalax galili | reverse complement strand
AAAAAAGGTGCTGATCAACTGAACCCTAAAGTTACACATTCACAACTACCATAGACTTGCAATATCATCAAAATCAAGAGGTGATGACAGAATCCTAAGGAACCCTGGTAACACCTGAAAATATCGATTATGATCCCATTTGGCAAGGTCAGGCCCATGGCCAATCACGAGCAACTCTCAGCAAGGTGCTACTGTGAAAGGAGCAGGTAGTTGAAACATCTGTCCACAATTGGGAGAAAATCAATTTGCTAGAAAGAAAATGTTATTTATAGCTATTTGTGCTGTTCTTGCTTACTTTCAGTTTTAAAATAAATATGGCAATTTGGGATGCTAAAAGTGACTATATTTTTTTAAATTTAAGAATACAACAAAACAAAAATAAGAAAATCTAAGAAAATCTCTGCATCTGCTGCATGTGGGGCAGTTTCATTGTGACTATTTTTTTGTGACTTTTTGATTGTGTGGAATATGTTGGAGAGGACAGGAATGTGCTTAGCAAAGGAGACTATAAAAGATTTGATTGATATTTTCAAACTTACAAAAGAGCATAATAAAATCTTGTCAAGCTCTCCTTACTGTTCTATGCAGTAACATGAAAATCAAAGTGTCATTTGAAATTAATGGCTGACAAATTTGGATATAATAAAAAATTATTCTTGTTGTGGTCACTGTGAAGCAAGGTCCAGGACTGATGAAGGTCAGTGAGGCCAATTATGTAGTCAGTTCTGAGAAGGGCTTGGTAATTTTATGACCACTAATAATGTTTGTGAATTTCACATACGCTATGCTAATGAAAAGAGCAGTTAAAGGCATGGTGCAGTGTTAAGTAGTCCCCATATGTTAAAAAAAATTATTTTCACTTGCATCATTAAGTTAGATAAGAGTACTTTCCTTATCTTTAAATGGTGAAAAGTCATTTTAGGAGTGCATTTGTAGAATTTATAAACATATTTCATATTGTGTGCCAACTAACACATTCCAAAATATTTTCTATCTTACTATTTTACTTCTCACGGTATTCCTATTTTGGATTGTTTCTTATGGTTATAGCAAAATGCCTGAGGCTGGGTAAATTGTAAAGAAAAAATGCTTATTGTCTCACAGTTTTGGAAAGTGAAATCTCAAAGGATAAGTTCTAGTTCTGATGTGGATGCCGTAGCAGATGATATCTCAGTGCAAAAAAAAAAAGTGGGGGAGGGTCATAAAGATCTCATAATTTGAAAGAAAACTAGAAAATGGGAAAGGGTCAGATTTACTTTTTTAGAACCACTGCCTGATAAGGACTTTGGGGGTTTCAAAAAGCTACATTATTAAATATTTCCTAGATCAGTATCCTCAGTGACATAATAAACTCGTACTAAGAAGTACAATTTTTGACAACTTTCTTTCCAATATGATTACAATTTTTTACATATTTTCATTGAATGTTGTGTATTTCATAAAAAAGTTTTAATCATTTTTATATCGCTTACCTCATTCAAACACTCCCATAGCCCCCCACCACGGAATTTCATGCACTGTGTTATTTATATTAAGGACTATCCAGTTAAGTTAGTGTACCCAGACATCTCTCGGTGCAAGTTCACCCACTGGTGTTAGTCAGCCTATCTAGAGTCACTGCTTTAAATATCAGCTCTTGCTCGCCCAGCAGAAATCATCTGCCAATGGTTCTTTGGTTGAGATTGAGACTTGCTGCCAGTTTCCACAGTTCTATGCTCATTTTTTTTTGTCTTCTTGAGTATACATGGGGCTTGTGCATGCTGACTCTCTTGATGTAGATTCATATGAGGAAGATCCCCAGAGCCTGTAAGACTCAGCTTCCATATGGTCATGCACCTCCTCCTCTGAATTTTGCAGTCTTTCTGCCTCCTCTTCCATAATGGTCCTTGAGACCTCGGTGGGCAGAGTTTAATATAGGAGTCCTCTCCAAGGGTCCCTACTCTTCAGACTCTTATTTGCTACATTTTGGCCATTTATTGCTTTTTGTATCCATTGCCCTCTGGTGCATGAGGGAACTTCATTGATGAGAGTTGAGAGATGCATTACTATTTTCTCTACCCCTAGTTCCACTATATTCTATGAGCCTTAGGTGTAAAGGTTCCACTGTAGATGTGTCACTTATGGATGGCCATTTCACAGACATTTATTCTTTGTGTGTCCAGTTGTCAAACTCTGTAATAGTCTCCATCTGTTGCAAAAGAACCTTCATTGATGAGTGGTGACTAGTGTAGTTCCCTGTAGATATAAGGATTCATATTTAGCATATAATAAGAAACTACATTTGAGCAGGGATGTGACAGCCTTAGAGTTTTCTCTAAGCTTTATGCTACATGTGAGTTCTGTCCCAATTATGTAGCTCTTGATTATCCCAAAGATAAAAGTGCCACTACTGCCCCAATGTAGTTTTCTGTGCCAGTTAATTTTGTGGTTGTTAGGACTTAAAGATCAGGTTGGACAATCAATTGATGTTCACCCATATCAGCTTGCATAGTGTCCTCCTAAACTATGAGAGCTAGCCTTCAGGAAAGGGGCTTCCAGGTCAGTTCCAGTTCCATTTGCTCCATGTCCTATGTCCTAAGTGTGTCCTCTCTTCAGTAATAAGGTCTTACCTTCAAGTTCTGGGAGGCAATCATGGACTGTGGCAGTAGCCCCCATAATTTTGGGAGTCTCTTGGACTACCCTGGCTAGTAACTCAAGAAGTTTGTCCTGCAAGGTGCTGTTTCTTGTTACATAGCTTTCCGCTATATACATAGAATCATGTAGAGATATTGTATGTGTGATTTTCAGTGGGTTTTTGAAATAATACATTTCCCTTTGATTTTTCATACAACTAAGCATTATTTATCACTCCTCTCTCTCCTCGTTTAACCCTCCATCTTCCCTCTCCATTTAAAGGACCCTATTTTCCCCCACTTCAACCTTGATAATATCTGTATTCTATCACCCTCCCTCTCTTGAGCACCTTCTTCCTCTTCACCCCAATGGTTCCTTGTATAACGCTCCCTCTTCTCCCATTTAAATACCTCCAGTTTATTCATTTTGCCGTTTGTAACACATGTCTCCTGGTTCTCTCTACAGGATCCTTCTTTCCCTTTACATTCCAGGTTCCTGTCAATTCCCCTGGCTCCTGCAGTTGTATCAGGATACCTATTCACTTACAAGGATTTGGTGCTGAGATCCACAAAGGATTGTGAATATTTGTCATTTTTTTCAGAGTCTGTGTTACTTCAATTAGTATAACAGTTTCTAATTCCATCTAATTCCCTCCAATTTCATGATTTTATTTTTCTTTACTGCTGAGTAAATGCAACATATTTTCATTATCCATTCATCAGCTGAGCGACATTTAGGTTGCTTCCATCTCTTAGCTATTATGAAAATAGCGGTAACAAACATGGATATACAAACATCTCTGCAGTAGGAAGAATCCTTTGGGTATAATGGGATCCTATTGTAGGTTCATTTTTAGTTATTTTTAAGAGTTGTCCACATTCCTTTCCATAGTGATTGCATGAGTTTGCAATTCCACCATCAATGAATGCGTGTTCTCCTTTCCCCACCTCCTCTCCAGCATTTGGTATAATTTGTTCTCTTGTTCCTAGCCAGTCTAACTATTCTTAGCCAGTTTGACTGGTGTAAGATGAAATATTAAAGTGGTTTTTATTTGCATTTCCCTAATTTCTAAGGATGTTGAACACTTTTTACAGTGTTTCATAGCCATTTTTATTTCTTTCTTTGAGACCTCACTTTTCAGATCCATCGCCTATCTTTTACTTGGGTCATTTTTTTAGATTGTTTATTTTTTTAAGTTCTTTATATATTCTGGATATTAAAACTCTGCCAGATATTTAGCCTGCTTCTCCAAGTCTGTGAGTATTTTCTCTTCACTTCTTCGGTTGCTTCTTTTGATGTACAGAAGCTTTTTAGTTTAATGAGGTCCCATTTGTTTTTTCTTGACCTTATTTCCTGAACAACCGTTCTCTGATTCAGATACCCCTTGCCTACACCTTTATCTTGTAGGATGCTACCTATGTTTTTGTCTCACAGCTTTAGAGTTTTAGGTTTCACAATGATGTTTTATTTTATTTTACTTTATTGTTTATTTATTCTTAGAGAAGGGACTTGCTATGTATCAGGTTATCTCTACATCACCACACCATCTTCTTGTGTCAGCTTCCTGAGTAATGCTATTAAGGATTTGCAGGCATGATCACCATGCCTAGCACAACTCACTATTTAAATGTTTCACCATTTCTTAATGTAGTTTCAGTAAGGACCGAATTTCTAACACATAAACCCTTGTGAGAAAATCAATTTTAAACAATAACAACCCTATATTAATAATAATTTCAAAAGATGCTATTCAGATATTTCATAAACTGCTTTTAATATGATTTTAATACAAACCACACATTTACCAGAACTAAGATAAATTGCTTCACTCTCAGTGGTTCTAAATTACAGTACAGATTTAAAGAATCCCAGTGATTCGTTAGTCTGGATCTCTATTTTTCTCTTATGAAATAGAGATGTTCCTACAGGTACCTTGATCTCTTATGTTATATAAAATTATGAGTCTAGGTTGCTGTCAAGGCTAACCTTTTAACATGAAATAGTTCCAGCCTCAATGTTTAAGAAGACAGTACCATAGGTGTAATCCTGAGCAAACTTTACGTAGACCATTAGGCTCCGAGGTACTAATTTTCTCAGGCAGGAGACTACCAATACTGCAACAATCTCTAAAATTTTTCCATTTTATAACTCAACTTTATTCTTTCTAAAACTAAATTCTTACATTAAATAGTAATATCATGCTTAAATTTCATATTATTGTGCCCATACCTGTGTAAATGTATATTTTGGAATTAAAACTAATTTTTGAAAACATTTTGTCTTAGACAGAAAAATATAATCAAATGAATTTCAAACAAATTAAGTACACTTCATTTCTTTTCTCAGTCATTTCAGTTTAACTGTTATCAACTTCTTATTCCTCCATTTTTCTTATAACATTCTAATCTTAGAAGGATGATCAGGCTAATTTTACATCATTGTCTGTATGGAGGACATACATTTTATCATGATATGTCTTGTTTTTCTAAAATGAAATTTATTTTAATACAAGTTTACACATTCACTTGCTGTCTGTTACCATACTGGAGAACCCACATATTACTTCTGTAAACTTTCATACAATTCTCAGTAGTCAATGGAAATCCCTTATCTCTTAAGCTAACCTCTGGACATGAGTATTGGGTACCATTAGAATAATTTGTGCCCATTCTAGGCACCCTAGAGATTGGATAAGTCTCAGGAACTCTCTCTAATATTCCAATAATTAAGGAGTCATAAAATCTAATAAAATAATATGAGGTGTGAATTTTCCATGACACTTGCCGGTTTTATATATCCCCAGAAAAGAAGTTTGCATTTTTCTCTTGGAAAATTCATACTTAATGTGGATTATAGTCCTTATTTTCCCAAGATTATAGGCCAAAATTTATGATGTTTCTAACATATTTTTCTCCTCCAAATTCTTTTTAAAAATATCACACTGATTCTTTGAGATTGCATAAAATGTATTTTGATAATATTCAGACCCCTCTGCAATCTCCTCTCAGACCTACCCCCATCTCACAACCCACAGTCATGTCTTCTAATAGTTTTTACACAAATACTGTCTATTTTGTGTATCCTGCAAACTTCTTGGATGTGGGTCTATTCCCTGTGTCTGGTCATCCTACCTGGTGTCAATAGTTCCTCATCCAGGCTTGGGTCTTTTTGCTCACCTCTCCCATCCATGCTGGGACTTTATCTGGCTTGATTCTGAGCATGTCTTGTGCATGATGTCACAGTTGCTGTGCGGTTTTTTGTGCAATTTACCTACTGTGTCTGATGTGTTTGGACAACATGGTTTCCTTGTAATCATCCAGCACCTCTGGTTCTTACCATCCCACAGCCTGGGAAAGAAAGGATGTGACATAGGTGACTCATTTAGGGCTGAACATTCTATAGTCTCTTACTCTCTACAGAATGACCAGCTATGATTTGGTCTTCTCAAACACAGAGATACGATTTTCTATCTTCATATAACAAGAAAGATTGCTAAGTAATTTTTTCCAAATCAAAAGTTTAGGACCTTAGAACTTAGCAATATTTTTGTACTACAATATTCATTCCTAGTTCACAAGCTAGTAAAAGGGAAACACAAAGAATGAACATAAAATACAAAACAGTTATTGGGAAAAATACACTTATACATTATCTATCTATCACCAGTCAGTGTAGTTCTTTTTAACTCTGTTTACTTCTTACTTTAAATCTCTGTTCATTCACTAACAAAAGTATTGAGAACTGCCCTACAATGAACACGTCAAGCAGCTTATTAATGCTCAGAATGTTCATTGCCCAGATTGCTTTATACGTTTCCCACAATCATAATCAATATACTTCACTCTAATAAACCCACGTCTCAGCTTTTCCCTCTTCCTTTCCTCCATCAAAATGTATCATTTTTTTCAAATCTTTGGCCACTGCTATCTTACTCTTACTTAATCTAGCATCATACCAATATCACCTATAGATCATGATACAATTCTGTAATTCTATTTGTGAAAATCCAATTATAATTATGTACATTTATCTATTGTGAAAGTTATTTGCAAAAGTCATGAAAAAGAAAGAGCAGGAGTAATGAAAATGAGCAGAGACTCTGCCTTCCATGTATCACTAATTGCACTAGTTCTCTATTGTTATGATTAAAAAATTCTGACCAAAAGAAACACAGGGAGAAAAGAGTTTACTTGGTTAATACTTCTAGGTCATGATTCATCATTCAGGGAAGTGAGGGAAAGAAATCAAGACAAGAACTTGAAGCAGAGACCATGGAGGAACACTGCTTGTTGGCTCATTCTGCAACTGGCTTTCTAGCTTTCTTATATAGCACGGACTCACCTATCTACTCTTGCAACCACCTCCAGTAGGCTGGCACTCTCATATCGATCATAAATCAGGATAGTCGTTCAGATACCTGCTAGCAGGTGAACCTGACTCAGGAAATTGCTCAATTGAAGCTTCTTCCCTCAGAGGACTCTAGAATGTGTCAAGTTGACATGACGATTAACCACGAGAGTAATCATACCACATTTTATTTAATTTATGTTAGTCTTTAAATACAGAAAGAATAGGCTGGTCAGAGAAAGAGCTTTTCTTTTGAATCTACATCATCAGACTGATTATTTCTGTGTGTGTACAAGTTTGTCTATCTACACCACCAAGAAGAAAAAAGACTGGTTTCTTCTTTTCATCAAAATTTAATCTTTCTCAATTTAAACAGAATTCTTGGGACTCAAGAGATGACTCAGCAGTTAAAAGCACTGGCTGTTCTTCCAGAAAACATGGGATTTAATCCCAGTACCCATATGACAGCTAACAACCATCCATAACTCCAGTTCCAAGGGGTCCGACAACCTCTTCTGTCCTCCACTGGCACTGCATGACAAGGATGCACTTACATACATGCAGGCATAAGACTCAAACACTTAAAATAAAATAAATCAAAAAAATTAAACAGAGTTTTTGAAACATTTAACATAGCAGGTACAACCAGCCAAGAGATATGCAAAGGGACAAATTAAAAAGGAATATGGAGTGCCTATATCACACCCTGTCCTCTCAAAGCTCAAGGATCATGCAAAAGAGGGGGAAGAAATATGATAAGAGCTTTAGGTGGTGGATGAATACAAGGAAACAGTGTTTTCCAGATCCAACAGAGCAGTTGTACATATGAACTCATAGCTTTTGTGACAACATGCTTAAACCTTTGAAAGCCCAAGCCAGATGAAATCCAAAAACTGATGGTAGAGGTGGACAAATGGCCAAGCCATGGTTGAGGAATTATTGACAATTAGGTAGTTGCTAGGAGATGGAGAGTCAATTTTGTTGGGTGTGGTGTTGGTTAGGATAACCACGCACCATGGGATAATGCACACCTAACAGTATCTGGAGAACAAAAATTAGACTACATATATCTTTAAAAATATTACAGGGCATGAAATTAGTGGTGGTTTTAAGGTGGGCATGGGAATGAGGATGGGGGTCTAAATACATTCAAAACAATTTTTATGAAATTCTGAAAGACACAATAAAAGTGTTGTCATAAAAGTAGTGTAATAATGAACTTTAAGGTCCAAAGATATTTGGATATGTCAGTATTTTGTTTCAGTCATTTCTTGTTCCTGTGCTTAAAGTCGCACATTAGAGTGAGAATGTCCCCAGCTGTGAATTTCTGATTGCTTTATGCTGTAAGTACACTAAACACTATTCAATGTAGACATGCACTTTTGACTATGTTATATATAGTAATTTCTTTGGTTGCACCATAGTTGTCAAATGCCATCCTAAAAGTTGAGACAGTTAAAAAATTCTAGTTAGATATTTGCTAGATCTTGCTCCCCCGCCAAAAATTTTCAGTTCTTGTAGAGTAACAAGCATATAAGATTACAAGAAGGAAATCACTAAAACTTGTCATTTAGAAAACCTTTCTCATCTGTGGCAGCAATTATACATGCGTATTTGAATTGAGTGTAATTTATATGTAAATATGATGAAAATGGGTGAAGCTATGCAACTTAATGGAGTGAAAAGATTGTTTGAATTCTTCATTCAGAAGAAAATTTCAATAAATTGTTGACTATGTTTCAAGGTTGCTCCCACAATTTTGTTTTGTAACTGTCAGTTATTCTGTGGATAACAGAAGTGACAATAACCAAGTCATGACTTTTTCAAAAAAGTTATCAGTAATGAAGACAGTTCCTCTGCATGGAACTTGTCACTGGAATTGAGAAAAGAGATCCTATTCAACGATAAAGTTGCTACTATGGGCACTAAAGCTAGTACTATGTTTAATTTGGTGAAGCAAATATATTTTTAGATATCTGGAATGCATTAGTAGAAAATGATAATGTCATTCAAAAGTGCATGAAGCACACATTATAGTTCTGCTCATCCCTGAGGATGATGTACATTGCACAGAAAGAGAGGGGAAATGTTTCACTAGCAAAACAGGTATATTCAACATACTGTTTTCCTAGACAAAGAAAGAAGATCAATTTTTTTAAAGAAATATGATTCATTAAAATAAGGAACACTTCTATTTTATTATATAATTTTAATTAGTATGGGGTTGGTATATTCTCCTTAATTTTTAAAATAGTTACATAAAACTATATTCACATTCCTTCCTGGTTAACTGTGATTTAAGTATAAGTCACTGAGAAAGCTGAGTAGAAATTGCTAAATGGAAACAGAAACTTTTGATTTGAAGGACGCTAAATCAAATTTTAAATGAAATGTGCCAGTGGTCTGTCTACTCTTCTTTGTGAACTATGTGAATTGTCCCAGGAAGGACCCACATAACAGAATAAACTGAAGACATTGAGAGTGGTCTTAAAAATAATTAAGGAATGACGTTGTTACAGAGAGGCTAACCCAATATAAATAAAATTCAATAATTACTTTTTCTTTAACTTTTACAAAAACTTTATTGAGAATTACATACATGAATATAAGGTGTTTTGATCAATTTTTTATTATTTTTGTTTTATGCATATGCGTGTATTGCCTGCGTGTAGGTAAGTGGCACCAGTGTCATACAATGCCCACAGAGGACAGAAGAGGCTACCGGATCCCCTGGAACTGGAGTTACAGACAGTTGTTAGGTGCCATATGGGTGCTGGTATTCAAACCCAGGTCTTCTGCAAGACCAGTCAGTGTTCTTAACTGCTTAGCAATCTCTCCAGCTCAAATACAATAATTTTATACCTGTAGATTTAAACCTTTTGAATCCAAGAGGTAGCAGGTTTGATTTAGTAAGTAATGTTAATATGAGGGTAATATTTTCAGTTTATTAGGAACATTAATACTTTTCCCATTAACTAAATATTCACTTTTATTTCTATCAAAACCATGAAAGGGGAGCTAGAGAGACGGCTTAGCAGTTAAGATCACTGATTGCTCTTGCAGAGGATATGGATTCGATTCCCACCACCCACATGGTGGCTAAACACCTGTAACTCCATTTACAGGATATCTGACTCGTTCTTCTGATCTCTGCAGACATTGCATGACACAGATGCACATACATAATGCGGGCAATACATTCATACACACAAAATTCAAATAATAAAGTAAAATAAAGTCCATGAAAGGGTCTTATATTCTCCATATTTGTTTCAGGGTTTGTTTTATTCTATATTTTTTTAATAATAAACCTTCTAAGAGGAAAGAGGTGATAGGTCATTAT
>NW_008351466.1:3145685-3158108 GCF_000622305.1 Nannospalax galili | reverse complement strand
TTTCTTTTTTTTTTTTTTTTCGAGCTGAGGACTGAACCCAGGGCTTTGTGCTTGCTAGGCAAGCGCTCTACCACTGAGCTAAATCCCCAAACCCTAAATTTGGGTATTTTGAAAGACAATGCATTGAATTTTGTGTTTGTGAGCACCTATTCATGACAAAAATACTATATAGCATTTAAAAAGAAGAATATTCTGCTAACCGTAACAACATGAATTAACACAGAGGACATAGTAAAAAGATAAATAAGCTGGGCATGAAAAAATACTATAAAATGTCACATACACGAAGTATTAAAAGTCTAACGAATGTAAGTGGAAAATAGAAGGATTATTACCAGGAATGGGGGGGAGAAGTAGATAATTGGGGAGATGTTGAGAAAAGGGAAAAACGTTGCAATTATACCTGATAAACGCATTGTAGATCTCTGTTTTACCACATAGTAAACATAATAAAAGCTAACGTGTACTGGAAACTTTCTGTCCTTAAGTGTTCATCTCAAGAGCATATCAAGGGGCTGAAGAGATTGTTCAGTGGTTAGGAGCACTTGCTGCTCGCCATGCATGTAGTCAAACACTACTGCACATAAAATAAAAGTAAATACTTCATAAAAACAAAAGAGCACATGAATTTGGAAGAAAAAAATTGTGGGAGATAGGAATTAAAAGGGAGGGAATGGGAATTTGACATATTTGATATACACTGCATACACATATGTAATTCTTGATTAATGTAAAAATAACAAAGATATATATATATATATATATATGAGAGTACATTTAGTTGGGCTGGAGGGCATGCAGTGAGGGTAGGTGTAGATGGGGGATACAAATACCCTCAAACAATAATGAGTGAAAATTGCAAATATTCAACATAAAATAAAAAATAAAAGTTATATTACCCAAATAAATTCATTTTATATAAAACAGTCAAGGTTGCACCTCAGTAAATTCAAGTACTTAGTATAAACAAAAATGTTACCTTTATTTCTTCATTTGAAATACATGTACCATGAACATTTCTACTTTGTCTTAGAGGTTCTAATTAAATATACACTAATATGTTGATTTTCAAAGAGATACACTCTACCAAAGGACTCAGTAATGGAACACTATCTAATGTACTAATAATATATTTAATTTTCTACATTACACTTCTTAATTTTTGTTCTAATTGTAACTTATTGCAAACTCATGTTTAAAAAATACTTTCAACCATTACTTGGATATTTGAACTTTTTTCTGTAATACTTCCTAATGCTCTTCATATTTAGTATATTGCATAAAATAGCTAGATGAAATTTTAATAATTCAGGCATAATTTGTGTTTTGATTAAATAAAACTAGCATCTGATTTGTGATTACAAACTGGAAAGCAGTTCAAAGAGGTATGCATGCATTTGTGTGTGTGTGTGTGTGTTTGTGTATGTGCGTGTATATGTGTGTAAGAGGTAGAAAGAGAGAGAGAGAGAGATGTTGGAGACAAAGATACAAGAGGAAATAAGAAACTACTTTTTTAAGATGCTTTTTGGCATGGCGTGATGGTGTGCACCTCTGATCACAACAGACTCAGGAGCTGGTGGCAGGAAGGATGTCAACAAGTTTAAGTTTGAGGCCATCCTGAGCTGAGTTTCACAGCAGGACCCTGTCTCCCAAACCAAAAACTGAGGATTTAGATTAGTGGTAGAGAACTTACCTAACATGAACGAGACTGTGGGTTTGATCCCTAGCTCTTTGAAATTTTAGAAGAGAGATAAATGAAGCTTATGTGGTATAAAAACAACCAGAGGAAAATTTATTAAATTAAAGAACCCCAGAAATACACATGCAATATCTGAACATGAGTGCATGTGTGTGCCCGAAGGCTACATAACAAGAAACCATGCCACGCAGGAGAAACCTCCCTTTGATTTGTTGGTCAAGGTAGTCCAGGAGACTTCCAAAGTAACATAGACCGTTGCCAGAGTATTTGATTCTCTCCCAGAACTTGGAGATAAGACAATGTCTTGAAGACAGGACATTCTTCGGACACAGGACTTGGAGCAAAGGAATTGGAAGTCTTCTCCCTGAACACAAGCTTCTAGAGGATACTTCTAGAGGATATTGTGAAAGTTGCTGAGGAAGACAATGAATGGGTGGTCCAGTCCAGCTGTAATGCCTAATAACCACAATGACTAGTAGAGTAAATTATCTCTGTTGGTGCAGTACTGGCATATTTATCTAGGGGATAATCAACAGATATATAATTGGACTTAAAGCCGTTTCAGTGGGTGGCATTGCCAATATATCCAAATATATATGGCTGTAGAAGTGATAAATCCCTGCCATACCTCTATGTTATCTGTCTTACTATATATTAAATATGGATCCTTATATTTACAGACATGTATATCATATACCACAAAGAAACATCATTTTGCAATAGACAGAGGCTATTACAGAGTTCCAAAACTGGTCACACACAGAGAATATATGTCTGAGAGATGCCTAGCCCTAAGCCACACAATTGCAGTGGAACCTCTCACCAAAACTCATGGAACATTGAGGAACAGGGGCTAGAAAGAATATCAGTACATTCCTCAACTCTCAACAGCTGAGTTTCCTGATACACTAGAATGCAATGCACACAGAAGGGCACAACTAAGCTTTAGAGAATAACAGTCTATAGAGTCCATGTCCCTAGATAGGACTCCTATATTAAACCTCACCCAGGGCTCAAGGACCATTGTGGAAGGGGCAGCAGAAAGATTCCAAGAGCCAATGTTGTTGCATTAACATAAAGAAACAGAAGCTTTCAGGCCTCTGGAACTTACTCATGAACTTGCAGCAATTGTGACAGCATGCACAAGACCCATTCCAACTCAGTCATACAAAAACACAGAATAGAACAGGGGAAATGGACAGCAGGTCTGAACTCTAGCCAAGGAACTATTGGCAAATGATTACTTTGGAGTGAGGGAGAATAGACCTTCTTTAAGGGAGTGACTCTAAATAGGATGACTAGACTCCAGTGGATGAACTTGCACTGAGGGACATCTGGATACGAATCCTTGACCAGAAAGAACTTAAAATATATGACAGAATATCTGAAATATGATGGGGGTGCTATGAGGACTGGGGTTGCAATAAGAGTAAGATGTACTATATGAAATGCAAAAAACAATAAAAATTTGTCAGTAAAAAATATAATTTTTAGTAATGTGTTTTAGATTGGTAAAAAATGTTTTTGTTCTTTTAGAGACAGGGTCTCCCTGTAGCCCCAACTGACCTGACACTCACTATGTAGACCAGGCTGTTCTCTATCTCACAAAGATGTGCCAGCCTCTGCCTCCCAAGTGCTGGGACTAAAGGCATGGGCCACCACACCCAGCCTTGAAAATTTTTCATTTTACAGAAAGCTTGCAGTGCGGATACTACAGAATCTCTACTTTTATTCAGTCTTTAAATATTTTTAACACTTACGTTGCTATAATTTGTTAAAGCTAAGGAACTAATATTGCCACAATATATTTGTCCAATATCTGTATTTCCTCAGTGTCCATTGTTTCTATACAAAGTTTAATCTTGTCCAATATAGTACTCTTAATGCAATATATTATGTCATCTACTTGTTTCCTTAATCTCTTCCAATCTGTGAGAATTGTCTTACGTTTTTTTTCCAAGACCTTGACAGCCTTGAATATTGCTATTTTGTATAATAAATCTTGACATAGCTTATATTCACTTGGCATGATGGACTGTCTAGTAGAATACAAAATAGATGAAGATTCCTTCTCACCTTATCATATTTACTCATAACCTGAAATCCTAATCTCTGGTATTTTGAAATATGTGGCTCCAGGGCAAGGAACTGCTTTACCTTTTTACTTCATCCATTTACTTTTAACTTTTAATGTGTTTGAGTATTTGTAGTTAAAGTAGGATTCTCCTAAGCAGCACATATTTAACTAGTGGGTTTTTTGGTTCTTTGTTTTGCAAGTTTTGGTTTCGCTTTGCTTAATTTTGATTTGTCCTGCAGTACTGCAGACTAGATTTAGGTATTTGAACATGGTAGGCAAATGCTCTACTGTTGAGGTATTCCTCAAGCACATTTTGTGTTTTCTACTGACATTGTTTGCTCTATAATTTGTAACTTACATCATTAATATTCACACTGATTAATGGTATATTTACTTTGATATCCATAACTTTTATTACTGTTTTCTGTTTATAACACTGTTATTCATTTCTTTATTCATCTTCCAAATGTTTGTCATTTATTCTTTTAACTGAGCATTCTACATAATTCAGTTTCCCCCTTTTTTTAAGGATATCAATCACACTAGTTTTTGATTAGTAGTTGCACAAGAGTTTACAGTTCACATTTGCAACTAATTTTCAGTCCTTTTACATATATCATGCTGATTCATTAATAATGTATTTTATAGCAATAAAATAACATTTTTCTGTTCAAGGCCAGCCTGGTCTACATAGTGAGTTCCAGGACAGCTGGGGCTACAGGTAGACCCTTTCTCAAAAAGACCAAAAAAAAAACATTTTTCTTTCAATAACATGTATTCAAGTACATTTCTGCTATTATAATTTTGAACAAAGGATTGTTAGATCTATCAAACTTAAAGAAGATAAATTTTTGTTTTATTTAATGATTTTCCCAGTATTCTCCTGTAGTTACATGCATTTGAGCATGAAACTGACACATATCAGTCTTATATTCTCTAAAAAATATTCAAAAGAAATTTTGCAAGAAAATGGCTTGCCCTGTCATTTCTGTTCTCTTCTAGAACTGAGTTAATGTTTCAGTTTGGGAAATCCTGAGCCCCTCGTTACACATCTCTTACATTTTTAGTTTGATACAAACTATTTTTCTATTATCTTTGAATTGTGCTTCTGTGATAAGTTGATATTTTCTGAGTCTGCATGAAGAAACTGTGACACAATTTGTAGATTTCTATTTCCTAACAGTCAATTATGGAAATATTTTTTCTTTTGATGGATGTGGTTCTTTGGTTTTATACATTTTCTGTGGATTTTAGAGAGTCTGTGCTCTTATAGAAATCACATCCTGGTCTCCATGGACTTGATATGTTAAGTAAGGTCTATCCTACATAATGGATGCCAGAGTACATGCTACATGAAGTTTCATAGTTCTGATTCTGTGTGTGTGTGTGTGTGTATGTGTGTGTGATGTGTGTGATACTACAATACCTTCCATAACTTTTAAGTAATCAAATCTTAATGCTGACATTTTTATTGTCCCTCTCTCCACATGTTGAGGTAGCAGTTTGATCAGAAAACTTAGTTTTCTGATGAGCCAAAAAATTCAATTTATTTTTACTTTTGAATATTTTTCTTCTTTTAAACATAACAATGTTGAATTCTAAGACCTCTTCATGCTGGAACTAAAACTGAAGGTCCTTCTATTAGATGGTTTGATGTAGCATAAGTAGAGGTTTATGTTTATTGTATATTATATATATATTCATATATAAAATCTATCATATACCTACCTATTTATGACAAAGTCTCACTATGTAGCCCTGGCTGGCCTGCAATTCACTATGAAGAAAATACTGGTCTTGAATTCACAGAGATCTGCTTGCATCTGCTTCGCAAGCTCAGACTTAAAAACATGTGCCATCAACCTGGATTTTATTCTTTTTTTTTAAAGTTAGTTAGAACTATTTAATTTTATGTTTTCTAAATGTAAAAGCTAAATGGGTTTTAAAATACTGAAATATTCTTTCTTTTCATAAAAATAATTTTATTTATTCTTGAGAATTTCATGCATATGCACAACGACATATGATCATACCTACTCCCCATCTCCACGCTTCTATGCTATTCATATCCTCCAACATGTCTGTCTCTCTAACTCATATCGTCTTCTTTTGCTATTTTTTTTATAAAATAATGAAATAATTTTCATCTGCTTTTCAATACTATATTTTAGCATACTGTCTCCTGGATATTATTATTCTGATATGATTTTCTTATGAATATATTATCCTTGTATTTTTGTATACCTGATGTATTCTAAATTGCATGCAAAATATAAGTAATGATTGATATTTAATGGGATAATATTAAATTACAATAGAATTTTGCATGTTGATCAAATTTTCAAATAAATTATAAAACTCATGAGAACTCTTTTTTAGTTGATTCTCTGGAATACTGTAAGACTACATCTTCTAGCAAATAAGAACATTTTTTATTTTCCATTTAAGTGTTTACCCTTTTTATGAGTGGAGAGGAGAATTACTTTCTTCTTGAATGTTTTATCTTTATTATTTAAGACAGGGATTTAGCCATTGTTGTTTAACATTAAATGATAATGTCTATAAGGTTTCATTTTCAGCAACATTTTAATAATGGTTGCAATAGTTTCTGGGGCTTTATGCTTACTCAACATTGATCATAATAATTTTCCAGTATGATTTCGAACACTGCTATGGGTCAAATTCTTCAAATGTTTCTTAACATATATAATGTTCCTTTGTCACCTGAGTGAAGTTAAAATCTTCTGAGAAAATTTCCTCATCAAAAATTGTTAATCAATTTTTAGGTAGCTTCTAAAATAGTTACCTGGCAATGTTCTGATAAAGGCTTTGTGAATATGAAGAGACAAATTCAAGCTGATAATGTACCCAATCTACAGACTGGTTGGTATCTATAGGTAAAATCAGATTCACAGACAAATTTATTGCTATTTTGATTTGTTTAAAAGATTACTGGTGAAATTAAACAGCATTTATTTGCCTGAAATTATACTTGCTTTTAAACTTTTTTTGCTTACTTATCCTTGGATTATTTATAAAATACTATCTAATTTTTTTCATATATGGTATTTATCTTGTGCTCAGTACTACATGTTGTACATATCATCTTTATTCACCTTCCTTATCTCATAATTTTTACTGTGATGAAATTTAAATGTAGTACAACACAAAATTATTTCTTGTAGATTCTGGGTCGTACGTCTCAACTAGAATTTCTTCAGACACTTCTTGTCATTTAATATTTATTTTCAGATTTTCATTTTACTTAGATGCAGAGGTTAGAGAACTGGCTACTCTTGCACAGGATCTGGGTTCAGTTCCCAGCACACACATGGCTACTAATAAGCATTCATAACTCCAGTTCCAAGGGATCTGAAACCTACTTCTGACCTAGGGAAGCACTGAGTGGCATGGGTTCATTTACATATGTATTAGTCACTCTTCTGTTGCTGTGATAGAAACACTGACCCAAGCAATTTATAGAAGGAAGAGTTTATTTGAGCTTAAGGTTCCAGGGGAATTACAGTCCATCATGGCAGGGAGGCATGGTGCTGAAGGTGGCTGGAGGTGGCTGGAGCAGGAGCAGCAGAAGCTAAGCTCTCACATCATCACACAGGCACAGGAAGCTAGAGAGTGACTGGAGATATGGCAAGGCTTAAGAACTCTCTAAGCCCACCCCCAGTGATGTGCTTACCCCAGAAGAGCTACACCTTCTAAAACCTCCCAAAACAATGCCATCATCTGTGGACAAAATGTCCAAATACTTGGAGCCTACGGGTGACATTTTCATTCAAACCACCACAACATACATGCATCCAATACACTCATATACACAAAAAATAAAATAAAATATTAAAATAAAATATAGATGATTTCTTATTTAATAAAAAAATTAGACTAAAAATTATTGATTCACTAGAACTTTTGTTGGTATAAAATACTCCTGTTCAATTTTTTTATTAAGTTGGTTAATAAATATGTTCTACCTGCTTTCTTTTGTGAATGTATTTTATAAACATATTTTCCATTACTTTAAACAATTCTATATTTGTGTTGTCCAAAATAGTTCCAAAATCATTGTTAATTTTTTCTTTTTCTTTCTTTTTTTTTAACAGAGTATATGGTGGGGGTTTATTACAGAGCAGTGGGTGCCCCCTCATAAAAGCTGTACTGGAAAGTCCACACTCAAATATAGATCCCGTGACTTCTTCACAGCCACACAAAATTGTGAGAGAGGTGCCTATGACATTCTTGGCTTATATATCCTTATCCCCTCCCCCACATGCAGCTAAGGTCAACTGATTGGTTGGGAGGGGAAACTGACCCCCCCACTCCTTGACGTGCATGGGAAGAAGGAAGAAGTTATGACTATTGCTTGCTGGCATGGTGGTCCGAGTACACTTCCAGTTAACACACCATCCCTTCCTCCAGCTCTTACATTCTGCCAACCTCTTCAGCAAAAGTCCCGGAGTCTTGGAGGGGGTGGTGGGTGTTGGATGATCATCCGCCTATTGTGACAAGGCACTGAATATTCACGTCTGTGTATCGTCAGTTTTCTTTGGGCTGTTGGCCCATTTCAGTGGGATTCCATCTACTATAAAAACACAAACAGCAAGAAGTAAGAACATCTAAACAGCAGCTAACCAAACAACTGCAGTGGCTTCCCACTGGGGCCTATATTCTCCCTTCCCACAGGGATTTTTCTGGTCTACACTATTAGATGTGTGTTCTACCCCTAGGAGTAGGCATTATTATAGCCAATAGACAATTTGCTGGTTGTACATACACTAGATGCTCCACTATTGCACCAGCAGGAACATATTGTTTGGTATGTTGATAGTACAACATGCGGGGTCCACCACTGAGCAGAGTTATAGGGGATGATTTTCCCCTGTCATCTACATGTTGCCTTTTGGCACCAGGCAAACCACCCATACAGTGGCATGGAGTTTCCAACTTAATCCAAGCTTGATTTCTACCTCTCCTATGCCCATGTCAAGCAGTGTCTTCAGCAGTAGGGTCCCTCTGTCTACTCCTGGTGTACAACCATCATTATTGGCAATGGCATTTACTGTTTTGGGGACTTCCAGGGACCCTCAGGGCAACAGTTCATGGGGGTGTGGGCATCCAACCTCTGGTACTGGGATATTCATTTAACAATCATATTGCTTCTGGAAGGGCTTTCTTCTGTCCCTGTAGGGTTCCTTCTGTGCTTAAGGTTTTTCTTTTTGTTGTTGTTTGCTTGTTTGTTTTGTTTTGTTTATTGTTTTTGGTGGTTTTTTTTGTACTATGTATCTGAAGAAATTTTTCCCCTTCATTCTCATGGCTCTTTGTATAACCCTCCCCCTGTCCCTTTTACTACCCCTCTGCCTCCTAACGTCTGGACCCCTACTATGCAGGTACTCAGAGCACAATTTGGGAAGTTCCCTAAGGGGAAGCCCAATTTTGGCACTCTCAGGCAGTCTGACTGGGGTAAGACTAGATCTTAATTTTTTTTTCTTTTAAGGGATTTATTTTATTATATATTTTTATTGAAATTTTCTGTATTTCATACACAACACCTTGTCCATCTTTGTACCCCCATCTGAACCAGCAACCTCCCAAAGCCTCACCCGTACTGATTTTCATGAAATTTCTCATTTATGTGAAGGTCTATCAAGTCTAGTTATTTTCCAATGATCTTCCTTAGTGCAAGTTTATCCACTGGGGTCCAGTCAACCAATCTAGAGTCAATCCATTAGAGATCAGTTCTTTCTCAGTCAGTAATAATCAGCTACCTAATAGTTCTTTGCCTAACATTGGGGCCTGCTGATCATGGTTGCTTTTAATTTCCATAATTACTAAAGCTGTTGAGCACTTTTGAGATGTTTTTTAGCCATGTTTATTTCTTCCTCTGAGAATGCTATTCAGGTCCTTAACCCATTTTTATTGGCTTGTTTATTTTCTTGTGTCTGAATTTTGAGGGGTTTTTTTTTGTATATTCTGGATATTAATCCTCTACTGGATATGTAGCTGGTGAAGATGTTCTCCCTCACAGTGGATTTCCTCTGAACTTCCTTGTTTATTTTGCTGTACAGAAGCTTTTTAAATAAATGAAGTCCCTCTTCTTGATTATTTATATTACTTCCTGAGCTTCTTGATTTCCAATTTAGAAAGTTGTTTCCTAAACCTATATCTTGTAGGGTACTGCCTTTGTTTTCTTCTAGCACATTCAGAGTTTCATATTGATGATCTTTGATCCACTTGGAGTTGACTTGTGTAGGATGAAAGTGTCTAATTTTATTCTTCTATAGGTGATGATCCATCTTGCCTGCATGTTTTGTTGACAATGCTGCTTATCCAGCAGTGTGTGTTCTTGGGACTTTTTTCATATCCTGTGTGTGAAATCATATGCATTCATCTTTGTGTCTTCTATTGTGTTCCATTGATCTACGTGTTTGTTTTGGTGTCCTTACAATGCGGTTTATATTTTGTTTTGTTTTTACCGTAGGTCTGTAATGTAGTTTGAGATCTTGTATGGTGATCCTCTCAGCATTGCTCATTTTTCTCAAGATTTTTTTGGCTATCCAGAGTCTTTTGTGATTCAATATAAATTTTAAGATTATTTTTTCTAGTTCTATGTAGAATGTCATGGGTATTTTGATTGGCATTTGTCACCTGAATTCCCTCTGGGTATCCTGCACTATCAGAAAAATCATATATTTTATGTTCATTTATTAACTTACAAAAGAATGAGAATCCAATGCCTAGCTCCATTCCTCCAGTGGCATGGCTGAGAGCCAGCCATAGCACCACAACTAGTATAATCCCAGCGAGCATTCGCTCATGCCTCTGGGCCCAGTGATCTCACCCCAGGTCCACAAGAGTCAGTCCCTTCTGTCGTTGAGCTGCTGCAGCTGGCTGGCATTCCCCACATCACACATGCTACCTGATCCCAGCTTCCATCCGAAGATCTCTCCCAGCAGCCCCATTGTATTCCACTCTCTGCGTCAGGCCCCACCCATTGAAGAAACTAGCCAATTGGGAGACACTCCACCCCTTTCCTCCACTCTTACAATCTTCCTGTCCATCTTCCACTAAAGTCCCTGAGCTTTGGAGGGGGTGATAGATGTAAGGCGATCCCTCTTGTATCATGGTGAGATAGTAACTTCTTGGGCCTCCCTATTAGTCATCTTTAGGCCTTGGCCACTGATCTATCTCAGTGGTATTTCTTCTACTATAAAACAAATGGAAGGAAGTAGACACATTTCAACAAACATGAATGTAAATACAAATGCCTAGAAGATATCCCAGTAGGTGTACTATACTCATTAAACAATATACTCACAATGGCTTCTTCACTAGGGCCTATAGCCTATCTCAACACAAGGCATTGGCCTGGTCTACAGTCCCAGATGTGTGTTTCACCCCTAGGAGCAGGCCTTATCCAATTAGAAATTTGTCAGTTGTATGTGTGTTGGTCGAGCCATTATTGCACTTGCAGGTATTGCTTGGCATGTCCATAATCTGCAACACATGGGGTCCATCATTGAGTAGAATTATAGGGGATCCTTTCTTCCCAAACCATCCACATCAATATGAATGTCATCCGTCCAGTGGCATGGAGTTTTTTGGCTTAGTCTCAGTTCCATCTATTCTTCTCCCACACTCACAATAGGCAGTGTCCTCAGCAACATGGCCTTAGTGACCTTTTTAGTATACAAAGGATACTAAGGGCAATAGCCTTGGTGAATTGGAGGACCTCAAGGATCTCTCTCTGACCAACAGCTCATAGATGGGCAACCCACCACTGGTACTATAGATTTTCTTAACAGTGGTATACTTTGGGAGTCTCTATCCTCATTTTACACAATCTATATAAAACTCCCAAGAATCTTAGAGCTGTAGCTGGCCTTTGCTTCTTCAGGTATCTTTCAAATGGGTTAAACACTCGAAGGAAAATTAACACTATATATTAAATCAATCATAGACAAGGTCTCACACAGCATGGAAAGATTTTGTTCAATCGTATTAACTGTTTTCTCCACAGATCCTTGTTAGGTACCATAGCATGGGTACGAGGCATTAATTTGGTTTATACACTTACAGGTGTTGGCTCGAGTTGCATGATACTGCAATGGGCTAAGGAGGCAGGGAGCTTCTCCTGTCCACATTGCACTTGTTGGTTCCCTGAGTCAGACAGGCACTGGGTCTGCCTCCTGACTGTAGCCACATCTGTCATCTTCCCATTGACCACACCTGCTTGCTGTGAGAGAACTTGGTGGGAAAACCTGCTTCCACCCCTAGTATAGCCTTTATCAGAATAGAAATGCATCTTATTTAATCCTTGGGGATTCTTAACCACCCCTTCTACAGTTGTTACCCTTCAAATTTCCTTTGTAAACTGTTCTGGTTTTAAAACCTTCCAGTAATACCTTAGTGATAGGTGGGAATGTTGGAGAGAGAGAGGGCGGCATGGATGGAGGAAGGCACCGAGGCACAGATGGAATTCTCAGCGGGATACAGCTTTATTTCGCACGGGGCACCTTTCCCTCTGGGAAGGGAAAGATGTCAGGGAAGGGCAGGGAAAGGAAAGATGTCAGGGAAGGGAAGGGAAGGGAAAGATGTCAGGGAAGGGAAAGATGTCAGTGAAGGGCAGGGGAGGGGA
>NW_008351466.1:3143357-3143601 GCF_000622305.1 Nannospalax galili | reverse complement strand
GCGCCTAAGTTTCCTTCTAATATCTGGAGCTGATTGTAAGGTAAAGTGGTGAAGCATAACCTGTCCCTCTGCAGACTCTGGGTCATACTTGGTATATTGGACCAGAGCATCAGTGAGTCTGTCCATAAACTGAGCTGGGGTTTCAGCAGAGCCCTAAGTAATCAATCTAAGCTTTTCAAAGTTAACTATCTTAGGGGGCGAAACTCTCTGTAGGCCTGTCAGGAGGCAAGTGATCATGTGGTCC
>NW_008351466.1:3121694-3142612 GCF_000622305.1 Nannospalax galili | reverse complement strand
AATGAGGTGTTTAAGATTTTGGATTTCCTTGAATAAAGGGGAATTAAGAGAGTGAGTGTCAGACTCAGAATGCTGAGGAAGGGAGGGGGAAGATAGCAGAGAGGGAGTTTGAGGCAGAGAAGGGAGGGGAGTTGGGCTGGCCCCTGGACTGGAAGGCAAGGGAGGGTATAGTGATGGGAGGGCAGGGGGAGGACTTGGTTGTGCCTCAGACTTGGGAGCAGGGGGTTCTTGGGGCTGGGTTCTGATAGGGGGCAGGTTATCAGCTATGGAAGGATCAAAAGCAGAGTCAGAGGGGTAGGGAGGAGGGAGAGTGGCAGAGGCCCCTGGAGTTTCAGGATCTGGTGAGACTGCCTTAGCCAGGAGGACCTGGTGTGAACAACATTTGACACAGAGGGAGGGATTAGCACGGAGGTCAAGAAAAGTGTGGATGTAGGGTAGTTCAGACTGCTTGCCATTACACTGGCAGAAGTTTTCCAAATCTTTTAAAATATTGAGGTCTAAGGTTCCAGTGTTTGGCCAAACAGAGTTATTATCTAGTTTGTACTGAAGCCAGGAAGTGGTTCACAAGAATTTTAGGCGTTTTGATCTGATAGTGTGAGATAATCCTAGCTTTTTTAAGGATTTAAGAAGGCAGGCCAAAGGCGTGAGACCCTGAGGTTTTGAGTGTTTGGTTCCCATAGCAACGCATTAGGTAGAATGCAAAAGAAGAGTTAAAGACCTCAGCTGGTGGGTGTGGGAACAAAGAGGAAACTTACAGGGAAGAGAGAAAGAGAGAGAGAGAGAGAGAGAGAGAGAGAGAGAGAGAGAGAGAAAGAGGGAGAGTGAGAGAGAGAAAGCAGGGAGAGAAAGGTTTGGCTTAGGTCATGTAAAAACGAGAACGAGAAGAATCAGGCAACAAAAGAAAAGCGTCCTTTTTTGTTGCAGATTCGAGTTAAATTCCCGAACCCCAGGGCAGCGTCCTGCAATCACTGGGCGGGGGGGAATGCGAGTTGTGCATGTCCCTGCCAGTGACCAAAGTATCTTGTAGTCAAAGGCAGGGCGGAACCTCCCACACACCGGTATGATTTCGAGCAAGTAAAAATGAGTTAGGAGAGGTTCTGCAATGTGGTGCGTGACCAGCCAGTAGGAGCCAAAGTAGAAGGAAACAAGGTAGTGGGCCCAGAGACCAAGATGGACCGGGAATGGAGAAGAATGGAGAGGCCTAGATGAAGCTCAGAGTAGCCAGTGAATGGAGGGAGAGGAGAGAGAGAGGGGTGAGAGAGAGAGAGAGAGAGAGAGAGAGAGAGAGAGAGAGAGAGAGAGAGAGAGAGAGAGAGAGAGAGAGAGAGAGAGAGAGAGAGAGAGAGAAGATGAGATGTTAGGGGAAGGCAAAAGATGGCAGGAGCGAGGGAGGGAAGGGAGCTGAGGTAGGGAAAAGGATTTGAGTGTGACGGGGAGGCAGGTCTGACTCCCAGGTGGGCGTGGACACAGTAACTGTGCTGGGCAGTTTAATGGTTGCAGAAACCAGTGCTGTCCAGTGGCCTTGAGTGAGGTCCGGGAGTGACTGAATTTGATTGGAAAGGAGATGAAAAGAAAACTGGCAGAGAGTAGTGAAGGGGAAAGGGGAGAGAGAGAAAGGGAGAGAGAGCTGAAAGGAATGGGAGAGGGGAGAGAAATAGAGGGTGGAAGTGTACCTTAATGCCGAATCGGTGGTGTTCGCAGTGGCCAGTAATGATAAGCAAGTCCGAAAGTTTTACGTGTGAGGTCCCTTGAAGTAAGAGCTGGTTTCGGCACCATCTGATAGGTAAAAATGTTGGAGAGAGCTTGCGCAGATGAAGAGCACGAGCGGATGGATGGAGGAGGCACCGAGGCACAGATAGAATTCTCAGCGGGATACAGATTTATTTTGCACAGGGCACCTTTCCCTCGGGGAAGGGAAAGATGTCAGGGAAGGGAAGAGAAAACAGACCTTAAGAAGGGAGATATGGATAAAAATTGGGTTAGATTAGGGGAGGGGGGAGGGAAGTGTATATGAGAACCCTAGGGGATAAGGAGAAAGAAGCAGTTCAACAGAGGTAGGATTATGGGAGCAAGGGTATTAGTAAGGAAGAGAGGGGGGGGAGTGTTTGGGGGAGAAATCAGGGAGGGGGAAGCAGGTAGGATTAGGGTGTGGAAGTGTTTACTTTTTCCCTCTTAAGATAAGGGAAAAGCTGTTGTGTTAAGCAGCTTCTAAAATCTCTGATTAACAGGTAGAATCTGCTTATCTTATCTTTGGAGGTCAGAGGAAAGGCAGGCTGCTTCTCAGCAGAGTTTGTTTCCCTTGACTTCAAAGGTCAAGGTGAGGTCCCTGTTGGGGAGAGGGGAAACTGCTGCTGTTTGGAACCCTAACACTTAGTACCAAATTTTGTTTTCTTTCAATTTTTTTTTCTGGGGATTTGTGATTGAAATAAGTCTTGCCACATTTGTCTTCGAGTAACCGAAGTGGACCATTTCTTTGGTCTGGTCTTTTTTATATATCTTATAGGGTGTTCTGTTATTTTATAGACATGTTTTACATGCTGTTCAGAATCATTTAGATTTGCCAAAGTCTTTCTCACTTTACAAAGATCCTGTCCCATCAAAGGGATTAGTAAAACCATTAAAGCCCCATACCATTCTCGAGGTCCCAGTTGAATTAGGCTTTCTTTCATATCTCTGGTGAACTCAGTCTTATCTGGCCCAGTGAACTGGACATCATATATTGCTTTTCTCATACCTAGTTCTCTCAGGAATGCCTGCCCCTTCTTTATAGTCCTCCAGCCTCTGATAATCATGTTAGCATCCCTTGACGACATCCATCCATCTTTAATGCCTTCAACGAGCTACATCATTAAGGACTGCTCCCATCTGCATTGGCCTAGGTTGAACAGCGTATATTGCAAGGACAGATGGGTGGTTATATAACTCAGCTATGAAGCTTCTGAAGGACTTAGACTGATGTCATTTGCTCCCATGTCCCGTACTCTCACAAGCCACATGGCCAGGGGTTCTCTGCTTGCTTGTAAGTTTTTCCTATTTTTAACAGTTCTAGCATGGAATATTTCCTAGCTACAGCACAGTTAGCTTTTTTTTTTCTTTTTACTATTATCTGTCTTTTCCCCTGAGTCCTTGGACTTTACAAAGTCAAAGTGCCCTGCCTTTTTTCTCTCTCTTGCTCTGCAACTGGGCCTGCCAGTTCAGGCTTTTCAGCTTTCCCTGCCTGGGGCACATGTTTTATCATGCAAAGGGGCTGCTCTCTCTGGGCACTCCATTTGGGTCCAGGGCAGGTAAAATATTTTCTATCCTTTGAGTAACCTTTAATAAGTCTTCACATAACCACAGCATATTCCCACACTTACAACATAGCTGTGGCCCACGCTTCTGCATGGCTGGCCTCTTTTGTGTTACAGATTTTATGATCCATTGTATAACCCATATGACTGTCCTTAACCCTATTGAGTTTATGGGTTTTGATTGGCGTCTCTCCTGGATTTGGGACTCAGAGCCCAGCAGAGACCTGCTCCTGAGAACAGCACTGCTTTCTGAGACCCACATCCCCAAGGCTGTAGTTTCTTTATCCTGGCAGACTACACCAATTTTGTTGCCCAAATTCCCTCTGTGTCTCCTGTGCTATCAGACAAACAATATAATATATTTTACGTGCATTTATCAACTTACAAAGGAATGAGAACCCAGTGCATAGCCCCATGCCTCCCACAGCACAACTGAGAGCCCGCCACATCAGACCACGCCATGACTACCATAGTCCCCACAAGCATTCACTCATGCCTCAGGGCCCAGCAATCTTGCTCCAGGACCAAAAGAGTCAGTCCATTCTGTCCTTGAGCTGCTGTGGCTGGCTGCATGTTCCCCACACCACTGCCATGGCTCCCGGCTTCCTTACCAAGATCACTCCCAGCAGCACCTTCACAGTTGAAGCTCTACATCAGGCCTTGCCCATTGGAGGAACTAGTCATTTGGAAAACAGCGTCACATTGAATATGTAGATTACTGTTGGTTGGATGATCATTTTAAAAATATTAATTATACCAATCCATCATGAGAGGTCCTTCAATCTCCTGATGTCTTTCTCTGCCTCTGTCTTCAAAGAATGCTTTATCTGATTGCTTTTTATTGGTATGTAGAAAGGCTACTGATTTTTGTAAATTGCTTTTTTAATCTGACAACACTGCTGAAAATATTGAGCCTTTCTAGGATATTTTGTTGGAATTTTTGGGATCTCTTTTGTATAATATAATATCATCTACTAATAGAGATAATTTGATCTCTTCTTTTACAATTGGAGTTCCTTTCATTTCTTTCTCTTGTCTTATTGCTCTATCAAGAGTTCTAAGCACTATATTGAAAAGTAGTGTATATAGTAGACAGTCTTCTCTGATTCCTAATTTTAATAGGAATGGTTCCAGTTTTCCTTCATTTAGAAGGTTGTTGGAGAGGTGTTTGTTGTATATAGATATAGCTTTAATTATGTTGAGGTATGTTCCCTCTAGTTCAATCCTCTCTATAACATTTACCATAAATTCTTGTTGAATTTTGTCAAAGTCCTTTTCTGTATCTTTTGAGATGACCATGTGATTTTTTTATGACTTTACATCTATTTTTGTGATTTATCATGTCTATTGACTTATATATATTGAAGTATCTCTGCATCTCTGGAATAAAGACAACTTGATCTTGGTGAAGGATCTTTTTGATGTGTGTCTGTATGCCGTTTGTTATTTGTTGCAAATATTCACATCCATTTTCATTAAGGATACAAGTCTACAGTTTTCTTTTTCATTGGGTCTTTACCTAGTTTTCTTATTAGAGTGATACTGGCTTCATAGAAGAAATTTGGAAGTTTCCCCTCTGTTTCTATCTTTTTGAATAATTTAAGAAGTGTTGGTAATAGGTCTTCTTTTAATGCCTGGTGGGACCTCTACTGTGAATCCATCTGAGCCTGGGCTGTTTTTAGTTCAGAGGTTTTGAACTGGTATTTAAATTTCCTTGTTAGTTATGGGTCTTTTTAAGTTCTTGAGCTTTCTTGATTTATCTTTGGTGTTATACATGAATTTAGAAATGCATCCATTTATTTTAGATTTTTAAATTTAATATAGCATAGGTTTTAAAGTACTCCCTTATAATATTCTGGAGCTTTTGGTTTCTGTTTTTATATTTCCCCTTTCAATATATCATGCACCACCCAACAAAGAAACTTATTTTTGAAATAGAAGGAGACTCTTACAGAGTTCCACAACTGGACACACAGAGAAAATATATGTCTGAGAGATGCCCAGCCATAAGTGGCACATCTACTGTGGGAAATTGACAGCTAAGTCTCGCAGAATATAGGGAAACAGGGGGTAGAGAGAATATAATACTAATATATGTCTCAACTCTAACCAGCATATCTTTCTCATGTAACAGCGTGATACACACAGAAGCCCACAATTGACCAAGGTATAGAGAATAAGAGATTGCAGAATGCATGGCCCTGAATAGTACTCCTATGTTAAACCTCACCAATCCATTACTCAGAGACCACTGAGTAAGTGGAGGGCAGGGGTGGCAGAAAGTGTGTTAAGCACCAGGGTTGGTGCATGAACATAAGGAAACAGAGGCTTTCTGGCCTCTGGTAACTTGGTCATATGACCTACCAGCAATCATGAAAGCATCCACAAGACTCAATAAAATTGTCCATAAAAATGTACCTTTCTTTGGCACTGAGAAATTTGTTTCTTTGGTTACATTCTCTACTTAATTTCCTTTTAACTCTTCTGCAATTCCTATTTGAGGAATTCAGAAGATATTATTCTATACTGTACATCTCATATCTCTTTATTTTGATTAGTATTCTAAAAATACACCAGCTTATTTTTATCTCCATATATTCTATTTACTACCTTTAAATTTTCTTTTTTTCTTTTTTCCCCTGTGCTCCCCTATTTAATTTTGGCTGCCACAATCAGACATAAAGCACAAGGAGACTTTCTTCTCGCATCTGTAATTGAAACCTTAGAAGCTGACAGTAACTGCTTTGGGTCTGTCAAATAAATTCACCTTTTAAAATTTCTTGTTAATTTAGAATTTTTTTCTTCTTAAACTATTTTTTAGAGTATTTTGATAATTTATATATAAATATCCTCTTAACTTTCCTAGATTTCAACATACACTTATGCATTCTTTTCATTTCCTTTTGTGTTAAGAAAACAGCTGTTTCAAAGCCCTACACTTCAATGTGATTGTCTTTGGGAAATCGTCCCGTATAAGGATTTTGTCATATTTAGATGAAATTATAAAGCATAATGGTAAGTACTGATATGATAGGGTTAATTTTCTTTACGGATGAAGCAGCAGAGTGTTAGCCCTCTTTCATCCTCTTCCCTTTAGGACACTGTAAGTATGTAGCTGTTTGCAAGTCTGGAATAAAGGTCTCCCAGTAACATGAACATGGCTGTTTCCATTCTGTGTCTAGAACTGTGAGAAAACACAGCCCTATTAAACCACACAGTCCATGATAATTTTTATTACAGCTCAATCTCACTCATACAAAATTGTATTATTAAGTATGTGATTTCCTCCATCTTTCAATTTCTTAATAGGTCTCTATAAAGGGCCTTTACAGAAGTATATTTAATAAGGAAATAATTTCCTGAAGATTTCCTTCTCATCAGACTCTATGAGCACAGAATCATCAATAAAGCTGAACATTCCTATTTGAAAGTATTCACTCTATTTATGTCACATGAACACCTTTGAATTGTACTAACCTAACCTTCTTCCACTGCTTGTTCAATTCCTTTTGTTGCTATAATATTTCTCATATCTATTGCTAATCTCACATTTCTGTCCCTCTTTCCTCCTATTTAACTTTACGTATGCTCTCTAGTAACTGGAATCCTTGCAGTGGGTGAGTTCTTATTGCTTGTCAGTAAATCATTAGGAATTTTTGAAATGAATTTTTGTTCATTTCAAACAAAACACCTTAATTTTCTGTATACCCCATCCCTCATCTAAACACCTTCGTTATCCCACCCCACTGGATTTCATGCAGTCTGTCATCTATGTTAAAGCCTACCGAGTCAAGTTAGTGCACCCATAGGTCCCTCCTTGAAAGTTAATTCACTGGGGACTAGTCAGACTATTTAGAGTGACTCCTTTAAAGAAGATCAACTTTTTCTCACCCACCAGTCATCTGCTGCCAATAGTTCCTCATCTAAGGTTGGGATCTGCTGCCTATTTCCCTAGTTCTATGCTTCGTTTTTATATGCTTGACTTTGAATGGAATGTGTGCATGCTGACACCATTGCTATATATTCTATGAAGGGAACAGAGCCCTCTGTTTCCATATGGTCATGCACCTCCTTCCCTGGATTTTGCAATCTTTCTGCCCCCTCTTCTGCAGTGGTCCCTGAGTCCTGAATGGATGAAGTTTAATATGTGAGTCCTATTTAGGGACCAGAATTCTGCAGACTATTATTCTTTGTGCTTTGGCCATCTGTGGGCTTTTGTGTATATTACCCTCTGTTGTATGAGAGAGCTTCATTGATGTGAGTTGAGAGAATCATTAGTATTCTCTCAACCCTTTGTTCCACTATGTTCTGTGAGCATTAGATATAGAGGTTGCATTGTAGATGTGTCACTTAGTGTTGGGCATCACACAAACACTTATTCTCTTTGTGTGACCACTTGTGGAACTCTGAAATATAAAATGTCTTATGTGATCTAAATCTCATTGAGTTTCTTTTCTTTCAAAAATGTATTCGAATAATTGCTGTTTAAGTCACTCAAATGTATGTCATATAGTATGATAATTTGGTAAGTGTGAGCATTGTATATTGAACAATTCAGTATTTCTTTTTTAAACTGTTCCTGTTTTCACCAACATTTCTACACCAATGCTAAGCAAATTTGCAACTTTGTAAAATCCATGTCTTCTTTCAATAATCTTCAAAGGGTTATTTTATTTATTATCCATAACCTTTTCTATTCGCATTAGATGTCAACATAAACATCATTGCCAAACAAAATATTTTCCTTAAATATTTGATGAATTACATTATTTTTTCTCTCTTATCTCATACATGGTGTATAAAAATGTTAAATTACTGGGCTAATATATGTCTCTGCAAACACCCTGGAAATTATGCAAGGATAAAATTTAAGGTTGGCTTCAGTTATTAGTTTAGCACCAGTATCTAGCACACAATATGCACATGGCAAGTTGTCAGCATCTATTAAATAAGATAATATAAAAATATATGTTAAACCATTTAGTATGTTTTATCTCTAAATTAAACTGTCAAAATTTAAAAACGTGTTTTCCAGACTATTGCCACAGTAGTTGATTCCTCACAGAACTTGAAAGTAATACTCTATTGTTGAAGACAGGGCATAATTCAAATACAAGGTGTGGAGGAATGGAGATGGAACTGACCTGGAAGCCTCCTTCCTGAAGACTAGCTCTCATAGTTCTAGAAGATGTTATGCAAGCTGCTAAGGGAGAAAAATAATCAATGGTCCAACCCCAGGTTTAAAGCCTAATAAACACAGCAATGACCGATACCACAAATTATAGTAGTGAAGTAGTGGCACTGCTATCTTCTGGATAATCAACAGATACCTAATTAGACTTAAACCCCTTTCAAAGGGAGGGAACTCATGTGTGCCTGTGTAAATATAACCAAATACCCAGGGCTGAAGAGGTCATAGATGCTATAGAAAACACTTAATGTATGCTAAATATAGATCCTTATATGTACAGACAAATATAAAATTAACAACTTATCAAAGAAGCTTCTTTTTCATCATGTGGAGGCTGCTACCAAGTTTAATAAGTGGTTACACACAGAATATGTGTCTAAGAGATGCCCTGTGCTTAGTGACACAAATACAATAAAACCTCTTCCCTAAGACACATGGAACATAGTGGAAGACTGGGTAGAGGGAGAATATTAATGCATCTCTCAACTCTCACCAGTGAAACTTCCTCTGGCAATGAAGTATTATGCATATATAAAGTCACAACTAGTCCAGGTTTAGAGAATCAGAGATTTCAGAATGAGTGTCCGTGGATAAGACTTTTATATTGAACCTTACCCACGCATAGCACAGGGGCCATTGTGGAAGATGAGGCAGAAAGATTTTAAGAGCCAGGGTTGGTGCATGATCAAAATGGAACAGAGTCTTCCAGGCCTCTGGTAACTTGCTCATATGAACTTACAGCAATGATGTCATCATTCACAAGACCCATGCAAATTTAATTAGACAAAATCCCAGAAAAGAACTGGGGAAATGAACAGAAGGGCCCAACCTTAGCCAAAGAGTTATTGACAGAAGATTACTGCTGGGTAAGGGAGAGTTGATATTCTCAAAGAAAGAGACCCTAGATGAACTGACTAGACTCCAGTGGATGAACTTGCACTGAGGGACATCTGGGTACACAAACTTCACTCGATAAGCCCTAATATATATATGACAGAGTTCATGAAATCTGGTGGGGGGGACTTATGGTGGGGAGCGTATGTAAAGATGATTAAGATGTTTTGTATGACGTGCACAAAAATTCAATTAAAATATTCATTGAAAACATTTAGCTCACTCAGAAAAAAATAAATTTAATAAAAATTGGTTTTCTTGCCCCTTTTTGGATTTATCATTTATGATGCCCAAATTGCCTTGGATTGTTCCTTGTTTCATTCTCCGCAGCAATCTTTGTAAAGCCTTCTAGTTTTTTTTTTTTTTTTTAAGGAGAACATTGATTCTTACTCTTTCAACAGCTTAGTTTCAAAATTGTTTAGATTGCTCATACTTCTGCTGTTTTTATTTCTCCATCATTATATCCAAATGAGCATTTTGATTAGTACTCCTTTTTGCAGAATAATGATGTTCAGTATTTTATCTTCTTGTAAACTGTATCACTGAATGGTTTACAAAAAAGAATTTCAGTTAGTTTTCACAAGACTGATGAAAAATTAGATTGTCGAATGGAAGATATAAAGAAGGAAGATGTGCAGTTCTGGAACATGGACTAGGCCAAGAACAAGTTTTTATCAGAAAGGCATCACTTTTCAGGAACTTGTGAAAGCAAGCCAGAATAAGGGCAAGAAAAACAGGAGAGTAACACAAATGGATTCCAAAACGCAGAAAGAGAGCACTAAGAAAGAACCCAAAGGTAATAAAGCTACTGTGCAATTTATCCATTATTCTAAGTGTTATGAATCAAAAAAGCACACACACGCACACACACACACACACACACACACACACATATATATGGATATATATGTAGCTTTAGCACTTAGCACTAAAAGGTTCAAAATAAACATGCCCCTATTAGTAGTGGCAGTCTTTCCCAGTTGTATAATCAAGAATTCTGCTAAGTTATCAAAAGTGCGTCATTCGTTCTTTAGGTACGAACATTTAAGAATTAACAGCTAGCCAAGTTATGATTCCTGTCTCTGTTCTATATTATAAAAATACTAGTTAACATTACCCGACTACCTGAAAATTACACTTTATTTTGTGTTTTATACACTGTGGTAAGTGGTAGATACTTTTGACACTCTTGCTGACCCCATTAGTTTTAACAGCTCAACTGTTGAAGTTATTTTATAGCTTAGGGGTCTTTAATTTCACCATGTTCATTCTCTCCCTAAGTATTCTTTAACAAGTTTAATGAAACACATTTTTAATTAGCAATGCACGAATGAATAAATGTAAACAAATCTGTGCCCCATGAACAACCCTGCTGAAGATGGCTACAAACCTTCGAATAAAGAATTTAGCTTTTTCTGGGGGAAGGTACATATTATGAATAAAATGATATCAAACAGTAAAGATATAAAAAAGTAAAATAAAATGATTTATTTAAAAGTCATTTCAAGGGCATATAACTTAAGCAGTTGCTTTCTAAAATTAACTTTTTTCCTTTTACTTGGATAAAGGTAGTCTTAAACTTATGAACATATTTAAAAAAAACCAGTGAACCACTATACAAGGAGACATCACTCGAGGACTAATAGTATACAGTATGTTAAATATAATACATTAAGTATAGAATGAATCCAGGTGATTATTTGGTTTTAGTAAAAGAAACAGAAATTATAAAATTATAATGTTCATATTCAAGTCATCCTAAAAATAATTTTTTGTCTGTGTTTCATAGAGTAGTTACTCATTTTTAGCCTTTCTTCTGCCTTAATTATAATTTAAAAAATAAAATCATAAACACTTGAGGTACAGAGTGTGATGATATTATCTATGTAACCAAGAAAACAGAAAACTTAGGGAAATAGTGAACATAATTCCAAGTCTTGGAGATATGTTGGTCAGAGTATAAACGTTCAGTAATATCATTAAGTTGTGAGTGTCTATTGAATTTTCCAGTAGTCTTAGTTTATCTGTTTGTATATTGAAGAAAGGATTTCATCTTCAACAAGTATTAATGAAGAATTTTTATAGTTCAAGAAAATACTCTTTGAAAATAATCAAGTGCTATATAGAAAAGTCAACTGTGTGTTTTAATTTCCACTTTTTTGGAAGATATTGCCATTCTTTGTTTTTTTCTAAAAGTTATTGAACATTTATACATTTCATACAACAGTTCATAATCAAATTTAGACTTCCTCCCAATTCATGCTGCCAAACCGCCCCCTGCTACATCTCATGCATTCCACTACACATGTTAAGTCCTATCCAGTCAAGCATTTGTACCTAGATGACCTCCAGTGCTTGTTCATCCACTGGAGTCTTGTCAGCCTACCTAGAGATAACTTAGTAAGTTAGGTCTCTTCTCCCTCTCCCATTAGTTATCAGTCTTGCACAGTTCCCATGCTAGGGCTACCCAGCTGTCCATTTCCCTTGCTGTAGTCTGGACCCTTGTCTGACTGACTTGGTATGAGTCTTGTGCTTGCTGCCAACATTGCCATAAGTTCACATCTGCAAAGTTCCTGTGACCTGAAAGCCTCTGCTTCTCTGTACTCATGGACCAACCTTGGCTTTTACAAACTTTCTTATTCTTCCAATATTTAGACTTTCTACACAGGTTTCAAATGTGGAAATTTTCTCACAGAACCACGTCATTACATGTTTCTGTGTCTGCCCTCCTGTGATCCAACTCCAGCAACCAGTAATCTGCTCCATGTCTGTGTAGCTTGTCTATTCTAAAATTCCATCAAAATAGAATGATACAGTATGCAGCCTTTTGGTAAAGTTAATTTTGCTTAGCACAATGCGTTCAAGATTCATTCATGTTGTTACATGAATCTACAGTTCATTTTAATTGTTGAGTGATACATATGTTTGTTTATTTGTCAGTCTACTGCTTTAGACCATCTGAATTGTCTCCTGCCTTTTATTGTTGTGAATAAAGCTGCGATAAACATTAGTATGCAGGGTTTCTGTGCTAGCATGTTTGCTAAATCCTTCAGTAAAATGGCTGAACTGATAATGTTCTGAGACTTTGACAAAGTGTTTTCCGAAATGGTTATACCATGTTGCACTCCCACCTTCAAGAAAGAGTTTGAACTTAGCTATCCTCAGTTGTATAATCAGCTTCTATTGTACACTCATCCATCACTTACTCTCATTAACTTGTGTTGTTATGAGTGTCTGTGTTCACCTAACTTCCTTGGAAATAGAGGTTTGCCTGAATAAACTAAGTGCTGTTTTCAACCTTATTCAAAAAGCATCTTACTGCAGTGGCTAATAGCTAATGCAGACTTATAACGGTTTAGAATGCTGAGAATAAGTGACTCTGACTGCTGAGCTGAAGATGGGATATTGATATCAACCCTCAGGAAATAACATGGATGGTTCAGGAAACAACATGGAAAAGGGGAAAGAAAGATTGTAAGAACTGTTGCACAAATGAACACCTATACAAGACCACACAATCAAGCCAGTTAAAAATTCTAACATGGATTGTGGAGGGGCTATCAAATCCAAACCTCTAACTGAGGAGCTACTGGAAGTTTATCAATGCTGGGGGAATGAGAATAATTTTCTTTGTGGTGCAGCCACTGGTAAGTTTCTCATTCTCCAGTGGAGCAGGCTCACATCCATGTATATAAAAGCATCACTGATGAAACTCACTGAATTACAAATAAATAATAAAAACAAATTTAGGTACACAGTTGAAATGGAGATATGTTGAGGGTGGATGGAGACGGAGATAGTTAGTGAGATGTGTATATGATCAAAATTCATTGTATACATGTATGAAAATTTTAAGTATTTTATATTTATATTTATATTTGATGTGTATGCATGTATTGCCTGCATGTATGTAATTGCACCGTGTCATGCAATGCCCGTGGAGGACAGAAGAGGCTGTTGAATCCTCTGGGACTGGAGTTGCCGACAGTTGTTAGCTGCCATGTGGGTGCTGGGATTCGAACCCAGGTCTTCTGCAAGAACAACCACTTTTCTTAACTGCTAAGCCATCTCTCCAGCCCCAATACATGTATGAAATTTTTTAAAGAACTTAAAGAAAATTCGAATGTTTAGAAGGCTGACCCTAAGTTAACATTACTAAACAACACTATTCAGTTTGCCCTTAGGGCCAATCACCTCCACTGTCATGTGTTTTTCACCAGGTTTGCAAAACCAGGCATGGATCCTCTCTTCTGGAACAGGCATCAGATTCAATGAGATTGTCATTTCCAACACTATAACAGTATTGATACTATCAGGAAAGTGAATACAACTTCCTGTTGATTGGTCTCCTACCTCATATTGTTCACAACTATATAAGATAGTTGATGTCTTTTCTGAATCAGCAGCCTTCTAGGACTATGAAAGTAGATGTCAGGGAAGAAACTTCCTTTTAACTTCAAGCTTGTTTTCTCAATGACATGAAACCAAGGTGTGAGGTCCCTTAAACAGTAGGTTCTTCAATTTGAATGGACAACCAAGAGAAATTGAAAATCCTGTAGTATTTTGGAGCCCTCTCCATCCTCACTAATCAACTCATGAGGAGATAGCTAATCACTGGCACTGAAGTTTATCTTTGCTTATGCCCACGTTTTCTAGAAACATCTTTTTCTAGATCTTGCATCATATTTATTTTTAAACTCTTTTTAATTAATTAATTTTTTGACTCTTTATTGAATCATTGTGAATTATATAATATAATTTGGCTGTATTTTTATCTACTCCCTATCTTCACCCCTCTTACCACCGCCCAGCTTGTTCATGCACCTTACTACATATATATACATATATATGTATATATGCATATGTATATTAATGCCTATAGAGTCAAATTTGTGTCCCCAGTGCCCTTCGGTGTGGGTTTATCCACTGGATCCTGGTCAACATAAGAAGAGAGTCAAACAAATGAGAATGACTCTCCTCCTCTCAGTAGCCATCAGTTGCCAGTAAGTCTTCGGGTAGTTTAGATTTTTTTTTACCCATTTCCCCATACCTATATTCTAATTTTGTCTGGCTTGAGCTTTGGTGTTACTTGTGCATGCTGCCATTGCTGCTGTGATTTCATATGAATAACTGATCAACTGTCTGGAAAACTCAAGTTTCTCATGGTCATCCACTACCTCTGGCTTTTACAATCTTTCCTCCACCTCTGCCACAATGATCCCTGAGCCAGAAATTTGGTACAGGGATCCTGTTCAGTGATAAGCAGTCTGTATTCTTTTGTTCTTTGTACAATGGCCAGGTGTGGGTTTCTGTGTCAATTATCATCTGCGGTATAAGGATAATTCTCTGTTGAGAGTTGAGAGATGTGTTACTATATGAGCATAAAAGATAGCCAGTAGGAGTCAGTTTAATATGATAAACACGCAGTAAAACAAATAGAATTAAGCCATCCCCTTTGTCCTGTGAGCTGTCTTCCTTCACATTCCAAAAACTGGTATCAATGGCAGTTATGTGCTCCGTCCTGTGAAACAAAACTTAAACCCCATTACAAAGTGACTACTCCCATAATAATCAATTCAATATTGTCTTGGTGGGCATATCTTCCAGGTGTGTTGTTGTTAGTTTTTAGATTCACAGTTGGGTAAACTGCATTATAAATTTTCTCTTTGGGTGCCTCACACAGCACCTTCCAGCATTATGAGATCTCATCAGTAGAGATGAGTCTTTGAGGCAGCACCAGCTTAGTTTTTTTCCTTGTTTATTCTATAGCTCATGTTAGTAGTGTCCTACATATTTAATTTGGTTACAAGATAGTAGATTTCTATATGATTTTTCATACACCTTGGATTTGGTTTACCCTCCCTCCACTCTGTCTTCTCCCCTATCTGCAGCCCACTCCTTCATTAAAACATTCCACTGCCATGATGCTCTCTCTTGACTTTTATGTTCCTGTTCCATTTCTTTAAGGCATCTGATACCAATTATCTCTTTCTTGTTTCTTTATTATTGAAGATACTCTGAGTGTAATATACAAAATTAGATATTCAAAGCCAGGATACACATATGAAGAAGGATGTGTGTTTGTAGGCCTGAGTTGTGTCACTCAGTGTTATTTTTCCAGTTCTATCCATTTACCTGTAAATTTCATATTTTTTATTCATACTTAGTAAAATTCCACTTTGGATTGGTGCTACATTTTTATTACAGAAAAAAAAAGTTTATTTTTACTTTCAGTTCTAGAGAGAGATTCCATAATGGCAGGTGAGGCATAGCAGCAGGCAGACCTGACAGCCAGAGGAGGAAGCTGAGACATCATATCTTCAACAGCAAAGACAAAGCAGAGAGACAAACAGTAAATAGGGTGACCCTATAAACTTTCAAGTTCAGGCCATAGTGACAATCTTCCTTGAGAAAAGACACACATCTTCTAGGTCCTCCAAACAGCACCATCATCTGGGGACCAGATGTTCAAATACATGAGTCCATGGGGACATTTCAACCACAAGTAGTACAGTCACTTTGCCACTATTAATAATCACCAATTCATGAGCATAGGAGGTCTTTTCATTTCCTAGTGTCTTTCTCCACTTGTTTTAAGAGTGTTAAAGTTTTCATTATAGAAGTTTTGTCCTAGTTTTAGCTCTATTTCTCAGATAAAATACTCTGAATGAAAGAAAATTACAAGAGAAAGGGTTTATTTCAGTTCACAATTCCAGATTTCAACCCATTATAGCAAGAAAGTCAAGTTGGCAAGAACTTAAAATTGGAAGTCACATCACCTCCATAATCTAGAACAGAGAAATAAATACATGCATGGACATTGTTCTACTTGCTTTCTACACTATTGTACAGTTCAGAATCCAAACCCAGGGAACGGTGCTATCGACTTTTTGGTTTCACATCAATTAAACTTACTCAAGATAATCCTCCACAGACATGTCTACAGGCCACCTTGATTTAGACAATCTGCCATCGACACTCCATTTTATAAGTGGTTCTACCTCGTGTCAAGCTGGCATTTAAAACTTAACCTCACAAGGTCCTTCATTTTCTTGGATAGGTTTACTCCAAGATATATTTGAGGCTATTCTGAATGGAATAGTTTCCCTGATTTCTTTCACATTTTTTGTCATTGGTATATAGAAAGGATATTGTTCTGTATACTAATTTTGTAACACGTCACTTTGTTGATAATGTTACTCAATTCTAAGAGTTTACTTGAAGACTCTTTGTGGTTCTCATCTTTTTTGATTTCTGTCTTTCTTACTGTTCTAGCTAAGACTTCAATCATTGTATTTAATAAGAATGGAGATAGTGGGAACCTCTGTCTTATTCCTGATTTTAATGGGATTTGTTTCATGTTTTTTCTCCATTTGGCATAATATTGTCCATGGATTTGTCATATATAATGTTTAATGTGTTGAGGTATGTTCTCTCCATTCTTAATCTTTCTAGGATTTGAAGGGATCTTGAATTTTGTCAAAGGTATTTCTGCATCTATTTTTTTAAATGCCGTATTTATTATTTTTTTTATTTTATGTGTATGAGTTCATTGCCTGGATATATATGAGAGCACCTGTGTCGTGCAATGTCCGCAGAGGCAAGAATAGGACATCAGATCCCCTGTAACAGGAGTTAAGGATAATGATAGCCATCATGTGGGTGCTGGGAATTGAACCTGAGTCCTCTGCAAGAGCAGCCATTGCTCTTTACCACTGAAACTTCTCTCCAGCTCCCATTTCTTCATCTATAACATGATCATTAGATTTTTGTCTTTAAATCCATTTATACATTCTATCACATTGGTCAGTTTACATATCTTGATGTATCCCTGCATATCTGCAGTAAAGTAAACTAGATCAAGGTAAACAAACTTTTTGATATGTGCCCATATATTTTGTTGGAAAGACATTCATTTTTTAACATATATATTTATTGAATTTTTGTGCATTTCATAAAATATATCTTAATCATATTTAGATCCCTCTTCCTTACCTGCACCATGCCATAGCCTGTCCAGAGGATTTTATGCATTCTGTCATATATGTTAAGGTCAAGTTTGTAGAATCAGCTGTCTATCAGTGTGAGTTCATGGACTGGAGTCTTTTCAGCTTAAATAGTATTACACCCTTAAAGAAAATGACCTCTCACTGACTCAGGAGTGATCAACTGCCAATAATTATTTGGCTAAGTGTGGGGCCTAGTGCCCATTTCCCAAGATATATGCTGGATTTTTGTCTGCTTGAGTTTGCATGTGTCTTGTGCGTGCTGTTACAATTTTTATAAGTTCATATGAGCAAATTCCCAGAAATATGAATGCTTTATTACCTTATGGTCATACACAACTAAATTTTAAAATGCTTCTCCCGTGTATTCACAATGGTCCCTGAACCCTGGGTGAAAGTAATTTAATGAGTCCTATCCAGAGACACACATTCTGCAGTCTTATAATCTATAATTTGGCCAGTTATGACTTTCTGTGTCCTTCACTCTCTGTTGCATGAGGACGCTTCAATACTGGGCATCTCATAGACATTTATTCTCTGTGTAACCAGTTTGAGATTTTTTAAAATGATTTCCATATTTTGCATAAAGAAACTTTGATGAGTAGTGACTAGTAAACTTTTCTGTAAATGTAAAGATACATATTTAGTATACAGTAACAAATTACGTTTGTCTAGGAATGTGACAGATATGTTTTTCTAGGCTCTATGAAATTTCCAACCATGTATAAATTAAGATTCTCGAAAGGCAAGAAAAATCAAACCCAAACTCAACAATTAAGAAGAAATAACAAAAATCAGAGCAGAAATTAATGAATGGAAAGAAAGAAAACATACAAAGAATCAAAGAAACGAAGAATTGGTTCTTTGAAAAGATAAGATAGAACCATAGCCCTGTAAACAAATAATAAATAAATAATAAATAATAAAAGTGAATCCAAATCAATAAATTCAATATAAAATGTGAAAGTTCACAACAGACACCAAAATGATCCAGAACATTGCATGGGAATGTTTTAAAAACTTATGCACTTTTTAATTTGAAAACCTGAAAGAAATGAACAAATTTCTGAATTTATGTGAACCATCCAAGTTAAATCAAGACCAGATCAAGAGCTTAAAAGATCCATAAAAAAATAACAAAAAGAAATCAAAACACCAATACAAAACCTCCTACATAAAAAATGCCCAGACTCAGATGGATTCACAGAAGACATTTAATAAACATTCAAAGAAGATCTACAACTAAAACTACATGAATAATTCTAAAAGATATTCATAAGGGGAGAATTCTGAAACTCTGGTAAAGACACAACAAAAAGAATACTATAGACCCATATTTTTAATGAACATGGATGCAAAATATCTCAATAAAATACTCAAAAACAGCATACAGGCACAAATCCAAAAGATCATCCACTATGATCAAATCGGCTTTACAACAGAGATTCAGGGATGGTTCTGTATACGTACATCAATAAATGTGATAAATCATATAAATGGACACAAAGACAAAAATCACATGGTTATCTTAATAAATGCAGTAAAATCCTTTGACAAAATCTAGCATGCACTCATGTAAAAAGTCCTAGAGGGAATTGGACTGGAGGGAACGAACATACCTCAACATAATACAATGAACTCACAACCAACATCATTCTAAAAGCAGAAACACTTGGAAGCATTCCCATTAAATCAGGAACCACACAAGTCTGTCCATTTTCTCTACTCCTTTGCAAGAGGACTAAGACAAGAGAAGGAAAGGGATGCTAATTGGTAAAGAAGAGGTAAAATTATGTTAATTTGCAGGTTTGACTATATTTTGTTAGTAGGTATTCTGTTCAGAATTTTTGCATCTTTGTTAATCAGAGATGTTGGTCTATAGATTTCATGTATTGCTGTGTCTCTGTCTAGTTTTGATATTTAAGTAGTACTAGCTTTGTCAGAATTTTGAATTGTTCCTTCTATTTATGTTTTGTAGAAAAAATTGAGAAGGATTGGTTGTAATTCTGCTTTAAGGGGCATGCAGAATTCTGCTGTGAATACATCTGGACTTGAGGTTTTATAAGCCAGAAGAATAATTTATTACCCTATCAATTTCCAAGCTTGTTTCAGATTTGTTTAAGTAACTTCTCTAGATTTTACTTGGCATGGGGAAGGGTCTGATGTATTTAGATGTTCATCAATTTCATGGAGACTTTCTGATTTAGTGGTTTATTAAATATGACTATGATTTTCTGAATTTCTCTAATCTATTTTGAGTTCTCCCTATTTTTAATTTTATTAATTTGTGTCTTCACTCTCTTATAGTTAATTTTTTAACAGTTCAACCTTGTTTATCTTTTCCTGGGTCCAGCTCTTCATTTCATTGATGTTTTAAATTTAATTTTTCTCAAATTATATTTTTATACATTTCTCTACTTTTCATACATCTTAATCATAGTTAAATTTCCATATCTGCACCTCTTCTTACCCCCTGCCAGATTTCTACCCACTTTTGAATTTTTATTTACTTCATCATTTTCTTTGAATGATTCAATTCCTCCATCTTCACCTAAAGCCCTAATATTCTGGCATCTAGTTGATTCATTCTGTTGCTGAGAACTTCCAATTAGTTTTTAATAGACCTATTAAGTTTCTCATTTCCAGCTTGAGTTCGTTATTTCTTCATTATTTTTGCCTAATATTGTATTTTCTTTTCATATACTGCATTGTTCTAAGTGCTTCAGACAGCCATCGGTTTGTGCTTTCTTGGAGTTCATTTATTTCTTATCCTTTTTAATACCTTCTGGTATTTACTTGTATTCTTTCAGAATTCCTAGAACTCTATGAACACGTTACAAGACTTGAGTTTTGTCTAAGTTATTCTCATTGGGAATTATTATTATGTAATTACTGAATTTAGTTGTTGGTGGTATATAATTCCATGTTTTTCATGTTGCTCATGATTTCAGTGGAACCTAGGCATTAGAAGTAGAGTATTTGTTCTATGTTTTGATTTGAGTTTTAGCCTCTGGAGTCCATGGTGGGACATTAGGATACTGGGCTTGGTGGTTTGAGGGTGTTACAAAGTGATAGAGCTGAGAGTAGCACATCTCTTATCAGGACGGCCTGGGCTTCTACAGATAGTTACAAGGCTAGGCAGAGGAATGGGCAGCTTGAGGACAGTCTGAAGGTGGCAAGGTTGATAGGGCAGAGATAAGTTAGGTAAGCTGTATTACTTACCAGCTGTTGGGTGCCATGTGAGCCTAATGACTAAGGTGAGATTTCTGGGTCAGAGTCAATAGCATATTTTTGAACCACAGGTTCTGTATATAATCTGACAATTTATGCCTTTTCACATATATGCTTAAACAGTTCTGATTTATGTGATTATTGCTGTTATTTAATTATATGTCAGAATTTAAGTTGTTTGTGTGTGTGCTCCATACTAATATTTTCCCGCTCCTTATATTTTGTCTTTCCCAAAGGCTAAACAGAGAATTCCAGGGCAGTTGAGGCTACAGAAAGACCTTGTCTAAAGAAACAAAATATAGAAAT
>NW_008351466.1:3103150-3121646 GCF_000622305.1 Nannospalax galili | reverse complement strand
GCAATTTAAAATCATAACTCTCCAGGTTTACACTCAACTTTTTGTTAGTGACTAAAATGTATGATTGAACAGAACATGTAAAAAGATCAAATTGGAGGTTTTAAAGATTTTTATTGAATTTTTGTGAATTTTTCATAATGCATTTTTATTACATTGAGAACCATAACTTCAGGTCCCTTACTACTGTCTGCCTGATTTTATGTGTTCTATTCTATTGTGTGTGTGTGTGTGTGTGTGTGTGTGTGTGTGTGTGTGTATTCTCCAAATTTTCCTTTCCATTCTTATTAATATAATTTTCATATAGTGTATTTCTGTATGTGTACAATCATAACACTGTGCCATGATTTCACCTTAGTTGTAACAAGGCAACAAAAATTAGAAAAAAAAATTAAATTACAAGTAATTTGGAGGTTTGATTGAAAAATTATCCCCATAAGATCAGGTGTTTGAGCACTTGATTCTCTGTTGGTAGCACCGCTTGTAAAGGTTATGCAAGCATTAGAAGGTGGATCTTTCGTGATGGAACTACAGAACCAGGCACAGACTTTGAGGGTTGCAGCCTTGTCCCACTTCTTTTTCACACTCTTTGCTTCCTGCATGAGGATGAAAATGTGAAGAAAGATTTCTTTTTTCCTCATTCCATGCTTTGCCTACCTAATGCCATGCATTTTCCATAATGATAAACTTTATTGCCCTGGAACCATAAGACAACATATTCTTGCTCTTCCCTATGTTGATTTTGATCACAGTATTTTATTAAAGCAATAGAAAAGTAATACATTTGCTTGATTTTTCTTTCATTTCTGTTACTTCCTGAATTTTATTATTTTCCTTCATTCGTTGCATAAGATAGCATTTAAATTTTATATCCCTTCCCCTTGAAAAACTTCTATTAATATTTTTGTATCTTTTAAAATCTGCGTGTACTGTTTATTTCCTCCTGTGTATTCCTTTTTGTCTCAGTTTTCAGAATTTTTTGAATAAGTTGATTGATTTTGTTACTAATTTACAAGGAATCTCACCTAGCTTTCAAATGTAACAAATGTATTTATTTTACCTATTTTTTCTCTCTTTCATTCATGGATTCAAATTGTGCATCCATTACACAGATATTTATTGAACCATCGGTTCTCTTTAAAAATATTTTTCTATATTTTTGTTTTGATTGCTTCTATATATCTACATTTACCTCCACCATTTTTTTCCTGAAATTCATAGAATTTATTAATGTCTTTAACAAAACAGTTGTATATCAAGCTTATCACATTTATCTTTTATAACATTTTCATTTGACCTACTACTAATAGCATTCATTTATAAGAGAATGCCTGACAAGAAGTTTTATTTTCCAACGACAGCTCTCTCTTAGACTTCAGATTTCCATTTTTAGTCTGCCACAGAGATAATATCTCTTTTGAAAATTACTTATGTTTTAATGCATTTTATCCAAGTTGAGATGGAGTGAGGCACAAACGTCCATGTGGCAAAATTCTCTGTTGTTTTGATTGTGGCCAACATTAGGCAGACACTTTGTTAGGAGATGCATGAGAACTATACTAAATGGTTTGCCTCCATTGGCATCATTTGGAACTCAGAACTCTGATTTCTCATTGTTTCTATTACTTTCCATAACTACAATAAGATTTTTATTCTCCCTAAAAGATAGCAGTGGTTTTGTGTCTCTTAACACAAATTAATATTACTATTTGCTTGTAGAAGGGAAAGTGAAGTTCAGGAGGAGCTTCTGATTTGTCCTATAATGTCTACTTCTGCCATATTTTAACCTCGGAGACATTGTGGAAAGTGCCTCTGAACTTTTTCTGTATTCTCTCTCATGATTGGTAGAAGTTGTGAGGAAAAAAACCTGAAACATAGTGCAGACTTCCTCTGTGAATGTAACCACAAGTAACTTCATTCAGTTTCATAAATGCACATTTTAATGACCAACATCAATATGCCAGTTACATTAGGTCAATTCTTTTTTTAAATTTTTTAATTGAGCTTTTGTATATATCACACAGAATACCTCAATCAATCTTAATCATCCCGATATCCACTTCCCCACTGACACCCTCTCATAATTACCCCACTGGAAATTAATAATTGTGTGTTAAGGACTATTGCTGGCTAGAGGGCCAGACCTTAGGAAAATTAGGTCAATTTTTAATTCATATTAAGTTCTCTAAATAATGTAGTGCTTAAATAATTGTCTCCCAACCAGTGTCAATCATTTCTATGATGGGTTCAAAAATATTTGAACTTGTGGCTGGAGAGATGGTGCAGTGATTAAGAACACTGGTTGTTTTTTCAGAAGACCCAGCTTGAATCCCAGCACACACATGGCAGCTGACAACTGTCCATAACTCCAGGCCCAGGGGATCCATGGCAGCAAACAACTGTCCGTAACTCCAGTCCCAGGGGATCTGACAGCCTCTTCTGACCTCCATGGGCATTGCATGACAAAGGTGCACTTACCGTCATGCAGGCAATACATATATACACATAAAATAAAAATGATAAATAAAAATTTTTTAAAAGTTTAAAAAATATTTGAACTTGATCTTGATCCAAATGTTATGATTTTCATGATTATAAGCTCTAGAGCAATGCTTTAACTCTAATTGAACCCTAGAAGTTTTACTCTTATCATTTAAGTTTAAGATGACAAGATAGCAGGGTGGATTGCTGACAAAGTTCCATGAAGTATGCTTAGTATTTTTCTTAAAATTAAATGTCTTTTCCTGTTTCTAAGGTACCAGTTACAAATAAGCTTCATACATTTGTTCATTATGGATATCTCTAGCTCTGCTATGAGCAGGAATAGCAGAAGATAAATGATAAGATATTTTTTGCCTTTCAACAGAATTGTACTTTTCTCCAATCAATACATTTTTGAAAACATTAAAACATAAGATCCAGTCAAACATATTTTAGCATATACTCAAATAACTCCATATGCTACTACATGGTTACCTGTTCATCCATGTTCCTTGCTGCCCTATTCACAAATATACAGGAAATGGAAACAACCTAGATGTCCATTAATTGGTGGATAGCATATGAAAGTATGGTGCGTTTGCACAAGGAAAAATTATTCAACAGTTAAGAAAACCAGAATTGTTCCTGGAGAGATGGTTTAGTGGTAAGAGCACTGACTGCTCTTCATAGAACCCAGGTTCAATTCCCAGCACCCACATGGCAGCTAACAATCATCCTTAACTCAAGTCACAGGTGAATTCAATGCCCTTTTTTGACCTCCATGGGCATTGCATGACAGAGATGCACTTACATAAATACAGACAAAACATTCATATACATAAAAAACAATAAATAAATAAAAAGAAAACAGAACTATGAGATTCACATGTAAATGGATGGAACCGGAAACAATTATTCAGAATTAAATAACCCAGACACAGAAAGACAAATATTACAAGTTCTCATATGTGCATGCTAGCTTTGAATCTTTTTTTTTACAAGGTCTCCTTAGTCTCTGACAACCTGGAAGTCACTGTGGACTAGGCTGATTTGGATTTCACAGACATCTGCCTGCCTCTGCTTCCTTATGCCTGGGATTAAAGGTAGGCAATAAAAAAAAAAACCTGGTGTTAGCTTTGAATATTTAGATAGATGTTTTTCTATTTGATAATTCATAGTGGTCATACAAGTAGAAAGAGGCAATATTTGGAGGATTCATTGGATGGGAGATAGAATGCAGTGATGTAAAGAGACAAATGGGGAATAATGTAATTAAAGGATTTAAATTGGCTGGGAAATGGAAAGGTAGTGCAAGGGGGAGTTAAGAGGACAGATAAGTAACACTAAAGTCCTTTTGAAGACGTCATATCGGAACCTATTACTGGAGAAGAATATCTATCATCTCTCTATCGATTATCTATCTATCTATTTGCCTGTCTGTCTGTCTGTCTATTATCTATCTATCGTCTATGTATGTATGTATGTATGTATGTATGTATCTATCTATCTATCTATCTATCTATCTATCTATCTATCTATCTATCTTTCTATATGCCTGTTCAGTGTTAAAAGGAAATATAATAAATGAAATTACCATATAACGAGAATTCAAAAGCCTTAAAAGGCACTCCTTATGCTAGCAAATAAAAAGTCTAATGCCAGGAATGCACTCATTAGTTTGAAGCTGTTGAGAAGCGGGATTGGATAGATACTCACATATAGGCTATTGCCTTTGTTATTTTATATCCATCAGAATTTGAGGGTAAATACCCTATGACTGAAAATATTATATATGTTTGTCATAGAACAAATAAGAAAAAATTAATTGGCCCTGGCCTCAAATAATTATCTCTACTGGCTAGCTTTCATAATACTAGAATGTGTTATACAAGTTATAAGAAAATAAAAAGAATCATTAACCTTACCCATCTATGAACTCTGTGAGCGAGCTACAAGAACTATTGCCGTGGAAATATGTGTCCACTGGTTCAAAAATGGCATGAATGTTATGTGAGTAAACAATGACATTCTGATTTGATTTAAAGAACACTTCACAAGATGGAGTGCGTGCCTGTCATGATAATCAGGGCCAAGAAAATGTAGCTATAAAAGTTACTGGCCATACAGAAACACCTACTAATATTAATCTACTAATGGATATAGTATTTGTAATATTTTGCTTCTTTATTGTTGTGATGAAAGCACTGACTAAAATTAGCTTGGGAAAGAAAGAGTTTGTTTGGCTCACAAACAGAGTTCATCATCAAGGGAAGCCAATGCAGGAACTCAGGGCAGAAGCCTGTTGCATAGACCACGGTGGATAACTGTTACTGGCTTGCAACCCTGGCCCACCCTCACCCTTCTTTCTTATAAAATACAGGACAAACTGCCCAGGAGTGGCACAAATCACAGTGTGCTGGGCCTTCTAAGTCACTGAACAATCAAGAAAATTCCACATAGACATGGCCACATCCCAATCCAATGGAAGCGATTCCCCAACTGAGGTTCCCTCTTCCGAGGTGTGTCAAGATGAGAGTCAAATCTACCCAGCCCAACATTAAACCAAATCCAAATGACAGATTGTTATACTGACATTTCTCAAGTTTCACCAGGGAATCTTTTTGCAGCAGATGGTGATTAACACAGAAACCCACAACTAGTCAACTGGCAGAGAGAAAGAGACTGTGTAGTGCTTAATCCTAAATGGAATACCTATATCACAACTTCCCCTCAAAGGCTCAGGAATCATTTCTGAATAAGTGTCAGAAAGACTATAAGACGTGGTAGATGATGATAATGAAACAGGTTTTTCCAGACAGCAGAACAGTTACACATATGACCTCATAGCAATGCATAAAACATACACAAACACAAGTCAAATTAAAAATCCCAGCATGGAGAGATGGAGGAAGTCAAGGAACCCCAGCCATAGCTGAGGAAGTATTTACAAATGGTAGCTGCTGAGAAGGATAGAGTAAAGTTTTTAAGGGTTCATCATTAAATGTGATTGCTTAATATATTTCATCAGTCTAAAGTGGATAGACCCACACCCAAGACCATTTGGGGACACAGACTAGATTTGATAGGCATTAAAAAAATAATAGAAGACCACAAAGTAAGACAGGGGTTCATAAGCTGGAGATGGAGATAGAAGAGGGTGTCTGAATATGATCAAAATGCATTATATGAAATTGTCAAATAATAAAAGAAAATAAATTTGTTTTGCTTTATGTGATCTTTGTTGTTGACAAAATAAATCTTCATTTTTGGCAAGTTGTTCTTGCCAACAAAATATCATCTCTTGATACCTAGTACTAGCAGATTTTACCTTACACAGCAAGAGACTGCAATGTAATTCAGGTAAGAGTTTTGAAAAGGGTTAACTCTAAAATGGTTGAGCAGACTCAATGTTACTGTATAAGACCTTAAAAGTGAGAAGCTATAAGGGAGAAGAGATGAGTCAGACGGAAAAGCAGGGAACTGAAAGTATGGGACGGATGTGACATGGGGACGACTTTGAGATGGAGGAAGGGAGCCTTGATCCAGGGAATTAAAGTGACTTCTGGAAGGTAAGAACAACCCAGGAAAATGGTCAAAAAGAAAGCAGATGCCTCAGTCCTACACCACATGGAAATTATTTCCATCAACAACTTCAACAACCTTGGAATCAGACTCTTCCTCAGAAGTCCTGGAGAGGAACACAGAGCTAATAACACCTAGATTTCCATTGCATAACCCTTGAGCTGACACACAGCTGTGCCACATTGTACCTGGACTTCTGCATTATGAAACTGTGAGATAAAAATGGGTGTTAATTTTTATGAGGGTTTCTGATAATGCTACATTCTGAACATACGAAGGGTACAAATTGAACTTTTTCCAGAATATTTCAAAGGTGGTGCCAGTCTATCATTGTCTGTAAAGCATCTTCACGTACTATTACTGTAGGTTATTTTGTCTCTTAATTAAAGTAAGACACCATATGATCATAGTTTTGGCCTGTACTGAAATGGGGGAGGTAAGAGGGTCCTCTAGAGGACTCTTAATCTCATTCATATAAGAATTGAAGAATGGACCCAAATGGCAGAAAGCAAAAGACATACAGAAACCTACATGACCAAGACTGGTCAGAAGTTCTTCAGAGTTCAGTGTTGCAAGGCAGGATTCCAAGCAGTAAAAATTCCCCACCTCATTAACGCACCAGGTATTCCACTAATCTTAAAGTAAAATAATTTTAAATTTAAGAAAACAAAATAAAATCAGTACAATATATATCAAGGGCACACTAAAATATACCACTTTAACATATTTTATCTGAATATGATCTTTATGCCAAAAGAAATACAAATCCAAATAAAGTTATAAGGTCTAGAATGTTACCTTATTAATGTTGATCTACAGTATTATGAGTTTAGTGCTAATTAAAACAGAAAATCAAAACCCAGGTTCACATGTTGCTTTGGCAAGAGTCCACAGTGAGGATAAGAAAGTATAATGGAGAAAGTATAAAATATATGTGTGTATGGAACTGTAAAAGAATAAATGTAAAAAAATCATTATTTCCTTGAAATCATTTTCATAATGCAGATAATTATACCAGAAAAGTGCTTCAAATTAGAACTCTTCTGCTGTAGTTGAGACATTTTACCAGGGCATTATTATATGTGCCTGGACAATTCAATCATATGGAAGGCAGAAAGCCTCAGATGGATTTAAACTTCTGAACTCTGCATAAAACAGCTCACTCATGATCCATATAATGGATTAGTCAGTTGGCCAGTAAAAATAACAATACATCATCAATCCATCTCAGAGTACTAGAGAAGTGTGCACAGATATATGACAAATTGTATAATTTAGATTTTCATTCTCTGCATTAGTAAAGAACATCAAGAAAACCTGCATTTCCAAGCAGTAAAATATGAACCAAACAAGTTACAAAGCCATCTTGTTTATGTAAACCAGCTGCAAATGTGAGATTGACAGAATTAGAGAGCAATTAACAATTAAGATAATTGCAAAATATTAGTCATACTATTTTTATAAGGAATTTTAGTTTCAAAGATTTTAAAGTAAACATATTTATTAAATTTTATGGAAATAATTCTAGTGCTGAATTTATTTAAATGTGTTCTTCATTCTCACAGGTTAGTTCTGTATTCTTCACAGACAATCTGGAACTTCAAGAAAAGTAGATTTAAAATAAATCACCCAGAATTCATCTAAAAACATTACTAATGATAATATTTCAGCTTCTTCTGAATTCTGAGGTTTACTTATCTTTTTGTTTCAAATTTTATTTCTTTTCCTAATATTTGAATTTCGTACAGTAAGGATCAGACAATATAGTACACATGTGTACTTATGAAATAGCAAATAGCCATGAACATGTGTAGAGATTATTTTGAAATCCACTTAAACCATTGGAGTAGTACTTTAAAAATTCAGAAAACATAAAAAGTTTGGCAAAGTGTTTTTAAAAATACAGTCTAGGGACTGCAGATATGAATAAGTGGTTAAGGGCACTGCTGGCCTTGCAGAAGACCCAGGTTCAAATCCCTGCACCCACATGACTGCTAAGAACTGTTCATAATTCCAGTTCCAGAGGATCTGACAGCCTCTTCTGTTCTTTTCAGGCTTTGCACAGCATTGATGCACTTCTGTATATGTAAGCATTACACTCATATACATAAAAATAAATAGATAACTGAATTTTTTAATAAATGGCTTGCTGTAAAGAAAAAAAAACAGATAAGGGCTGGAGAAATTGCTCAGTGGTTAAGAGCACTGGCTGTTCTTCCAGGAAACCTAGGTTCAGTTCCCAGCGCTTACATGGCAGCAAACAACCATTCATAACTCTAGTTCCAGGGGATCTGATGCCCTCTTCTGGCCTCGGTGGGCATTACCTGACATGGGTTCAGTTATATACATGCAAGCAAATCACTCATACACATAAAATAAAAATAAATAACATAAAATCTAACATGTTAATTGCTTTGCAGTGATTTTTTTCAAAATATTTCCAAGTATTTATTTCTATGTAGTGCTTATTTTTGGTCTATCAAAATATATACCATACAAAATGCATTAACACAAATGATAGTAAATTTTTAGACAAATATGTAAACACAAATATGAACATTTACAGGAATCTGATGAAAAAGTGTTTTAAAAAACATCACTGATATTTGTTACAGACTGTAAATTATTCATCTTGCCTAATTAAAGGAAAAGTCATTCATTATGAGCTTATAAGATTCAGAAAATTCATTTAACTATCTTGACAATAAGTATGTTAATATATGTAATTTTTGTTTCTATAGTATTAGAAGCAATTTTTTTTCATTTTTTTTCCTGGAAGAATGTCTCCAGGAACTTGCAATCATTATTAAATATAAGAGAAATTTCCTAGTTCAAATATATGACATTTATGTTTCTTGTATACATATTTTAGTTACAGGCTCTAATATACCAAGACCATACAAAAATAATTAAGTATACAGTTGACTGCTGAAAATACACAAAGTCCATGCTAGTTTTAAAGGAAGGCTACCTTCTAGCTCTGACATCTTTGTGGCTAAACAATCAAGTTATGCTGTATATTCTACTTTTCTTGGTTGCTTTCAGTGATAGTCAGAAATCTAAGATGACCCAGGAAAATTTACATCACCGGACACACACACACCTCCCTGTTATTCAATAAAGAACAAATCTAGATAATATGCTAAAGATATTTATAGATATAATTAAGGTCATAATTCTGATTATTTGAGTACAGAAGGATTACCCAAGTGAACTAAAACTAACACCAGCTCATTAAGCATAGTATAGTCAAACTGAAAACAGAAAAGAAAATCTCCAGATCATGATAGATGTAATTGTACTCCGATATGAGAGTAAGGAAACCAACCACATTAATATCTTCTTACTGGGACCCTCTGACAAGAATCTGTGGGAGCCTTGTAAGATCCTGGAGCCATTCCTACCGAGAGATAGAAGAAAATCAAGAGCCTCTATGTTAGAATTGCAAAGAACAATATTAATCAGTGATCTAAGAAAAGTGAGCTGATATTAGATATGGCTCAAACTATTATTTTACCCTGATAAGACCCATAGCTGAGAGACTACCCACACCTGGACTTTTGAACTACAGTAACTATGAATTAAAAATCATGAGACTGGGGCTAGAGTTGATGACATAGTAGTGGTTGAATGTTTGCTGCGTTTTTAGAGAACCTGAGTTTAATTTCCAGCCCCACATCAAGTGAGTCACAGCCAACTACCTTTCACTTCAGCTCCAGGGTCTGATACCTTTTTCTGGCCTCCGTGAGCACCCATACTGACAGCTCACATACACCCACAGACACACAAGAATACACATAAATATAAACAAAATAAAGATTTTAAATTTTATATGATTTTATGTTGCTAAGTGTATGAATTTCTTCCCAAAGAAATTAAAACAAATATGGAAGAGAAATGTCAGAAATTTACATTTTCTATATGTTTGTCTGTCTAATTCTCTGTTATTCTCTTCCTTGACCAAACATGTAATTTTCCTTTGAATTTAACTCTTTACACTGTATTCTCCAGCAACTTAGATCTATTGCTCACAGACATTTCCAAGTTTGAAATATCTTCACTGAGCTGAAATTTTTTTTCTTTAAGTAAAAACAGATTCTTCTCTCCAGTCATTTGGTGGTAAGTGCCTTTATCCACTGAGCCATTCCACTGTCCCCATTTTCTGTTCTTTCTGGCTTAAACAAAATTGCATTGACATTTGGGTAAGAGATTTGGAATCAAATAACTATACTGGCTCCACGAAAAACAGATCCACTTCCAAAAACTAGTGTAATCCCAAACTGATGGAGATTGAGATGGTGCCAAGAAGTCACATTAGCTCTGAGTTATCTGCATACAAGCATCTACTCATGTCAGGAAAGTTTTGTTAAAAAATATTTTTCATTAAATTAGGTTTTATTTTCAATGTAACCTGACTCATTCTTAGTTGATATGGTATACTTTATATTTATTAAAAAGTAAATTGGGACTGGAGGCTTAACTCCGTGGCTTAAGAGCACTGTCTCCTCTTTCAGAGAACCCAGGTTTTGTTTCCAGGACCCACGTGGTGGCTGTCAGTAACTCCAGTTCCAGGAAATCCAACATCCTCTTCTGAATTCCATGGGCAGTGTATGACACAAGTGCACTTACATACATGCAAGCAATACACTCATACACACAAAATAAAAATAATAAAATATTTTTAAAATAAATTAAGAATGATGTATGGTTAGTAATATTGTCATCCTTGTAATGAAAATGGAGGACAGAAAAATAATGTATGCAAAGTTTTAAAGATTGCACAACTTTGACATGAACCAGCACTTGAACTCACAAAGTTTGCCTTGAAGTTGCACACATTTCTTCACTGCTCCCATAGACTGGTTCCTTAACATTTCTTCTGTCTTGGGCTAGTGTGGTCATAAGACTTCCACATCAGTTGCTTTCCATCATCATGTAAAACTCATGATCTTTTTTTTTTCATCCATTTTCAAATTTCTCAATAATTATTTGAGAGATTCATACATTTTTTCTTTAATATTTTTATTGAACTTTATGCATTTCATACAATATATCTCAATCAAATTTAGACACCCTCCCAAATCTATACGCCCATACCCCTCCTATGAACCTCATGTATTCTGTCGTATACGCTAAGTCCTATTTGTCCTTCGGAGAAAATTCATCCACTGAAGTCAAGTCAGCTTATCTAGAAATCTTAAAAAGGATCCACTCTCTCTTACCCAGTTACCAACTGTTCCTAGGCTAAGACCTGGGACTGTCACCCATTTCTCTTGCTGGAAAATTGGTGAATGAGTTGGTATAAGTCTTGTGCATGATGCCACCATTGATGCAAGTTCACATGAACAGGCTTCCAGTGGCCTGAAAAGTTCTGTTTCCCTATGTTCATGAACCAACCCTAGCTCTTAAAATCGTTCCTCCCTTCTTCTGCAATGTTCCCTGAGCTGTGGGTGGGTGAGGTTTATTATAGGAGACCTATCCTGGGACACTTTCTGCAGTCTCGTATTTTCTTAAACTTAGCCAGTTGTTACCTTTTGTGTGCATCACACTCTGTTGTATAAGGAAGCTTTGCTGGTAAGAGCTGAGGGATTCACTAGCATTCTCTCCATTGCCTGTTCCACTATTTTCCATGAGCCTTAGGTAGAGGTTGAACTGTAGATGTATAACCTAGAGCCGGGCATTTCTCAGATAGATATTCTCTGGATGTGACCAGTTGTGGAACACTGTAATAGGCTCCATCTGTTGTATAAAGAGGCTTCTTTGACTAGTGGTGTATGGTACACTTCTCTGTAAGTATGAGAATTCATATTTAGCATATGGTAAGAAATTTAATTATTTTAAAGATTTGATAGAGATATGGTTTTCTTTAGGATCTATGACTTCACCAACCATTTATGTTTGGCTATAAATACAGTGCTACCCATGAATATCCCTCCCATTGGGAAGTCTTTAAGTCCACTTAGATAGCTGTTGATTAAACCCCAAATAACAATTCCACTATTACACAAATAGAGATATTTTGCTGTGTCAGTCATTGTGGTTATTAGGCTTTTTAGCTTGGTTGGACCATTGGTGATTTTTTTCCATTAGCAGCTTGCATAATATCTTCTAGAACTATGAGAGCCAGTCTTGAGGAAGAAGGCTTCCAAGTCAGTTCTAGCTCCATTGCTCCAAGTCCTGTGTCTGAAATAGCTCCTGTCATACAATATATTTTGATCATGTTCTCCCTTCACCCAATTCCACTCAAAGTCTTTTAAGTTTCTGTCACACTGCTGTATTAACCTACAAAAAGTAAATTACTGTTTTACGTATTCAGTTCCTAAAATTTTACTGACCTTAATTTCAGCTTAAGCTATGTTTTATTACATGTGTCTACAGCTCAGGTTTTGCAAAGTATATAAATTCTATGATCTCTTCATTTTCAGAGAACACCACTGTTCCACTTCAGCCATGCATTCATCAGGTACACATGTGCTGCACTTTGAGAGATTTTATGATTGCATAACCTCTGAATGCCCTCCGACACCTTCAAATCATATATTCTCTTCTGTTATCACAATTTTCTCCTTTTTAAATATTTTATTTATTATTTTTGGTGTATGAGTGTATTGCTTGCATGTAGGTAAGTGCACCCATTTCATGCAATGCCCGCGGAGGACAGAAGAGGCTGTCGGATCCCCTGGAACTGGAGTTACAGTTTTTAGCTGCCATGCGGGTGCTGGGATTCAAACCTGGGTCTTCTGAAAGAACAACCAGTGTCCTTAACCACTGTACCATCTCTCCAGGCCCCATAATGTTCTCCTTTCTTATATTCTTGAGTCACTACTAAACAATTTGGGACTCTAACTAGGGTCACTAAAACACTTTATATCCTCTCAACCTTACTCACTTACATCCCCTTCCATTTTATTATCACTTTCCATCTACTTTAAAAATTTTTTTCATGAATGATAGCGAATATATTGTTTCCTTCCTTCTAGCCTATCTTCTCAGTACCTATTGTGGACTTCTTCTCTAGGATAATTCTTTTAAATATTCTTCATTTGTCTCCAAATTCAACCTTTTAATTGTATCCACTTTGGTTAGATATCTTTCCTTCTACTTTAGGGAGTACATGGAATAGTCTAAACAAGAATTCCTTCAATATTCTTTTAACAAAGCTATCTATGGGTGCTATTCTGAAATGATCCGTGCACTATTTCAGCTCTTCCAAGCTAGAAAACTATAATTTCGTATTCTAAAACAAAACCCAACTACTTCCCTCAATATTTTCTCATCTTTATGCGAGTAGATTTTTTAAAAATATTTATTTATTTATTTATTTTTAATTATTTCATAACCAAATGATTAGAAGAAGCATTTCATTACAACAGCATTGACATACTCAATAACAATTTCCAGAGCTAAGATGCTTCTCTTTCAAAATTGGCTGTAAATTATTAGGTTTATAGTTGAATTAATACAGTTATACAATATTGTACTCTGTATAAACCTTGCAAATTTCATAATTTGCGAGTAGATTTTTAAATGAAGTATATAGTCACATTTTGAGTTTTATCAAAGTTTTGTTATAATAATGAATTATATTTCATTGATTATAACGTAAATTTGGAATCATCAGTTCATCAGTACAAATTACTTTCCTTTTTTTTTTTTTACTGGTTCTGTTGTTGCTGTTGTGGAATTCAGTATTGATGTTGAAACATTCTCTTCCTTTATTATATTTTCTAAATGTCTTATGAATGAAAAGTTTAGTAGTGAAAGTTATATCTCATTATTTCATATATAACAGACTTTCATTTGTTCTTGAGCTAGAGCTTATTTTTCCCTTTCATTTAAGTACATAATTAATATCTTCTTTATCTCTTTTTAAACTACTATATACTGGAGCTTCATAAGTTTGTTTTCATTAATTTAACTTAATTTTCTGTGCAATTGTAGCATTTTAAATATATTTTTGAGAATTAATATATGCATAGAAGGTACTTTGAACATATCAACTCCAGTCTTTCCAGAACTCCATGTAAATGGCACCCACACCTCTCAGCTTCATATCCTCTTTTCTCTTTCTATTTTAGAACCCACTACATCCAATTTCTGTACTCCTGAATGTTAGGTAACCCACTGGAGCATGATTGACCTTCACGGAACGATCCCTTTAAAGAAAAATAGCTTTCCTTCCTCCAGAAGTGATCAACCATCAATATCTCCTTAGTTAAAAGTGGTGGCTCTTGAATCCCTTCCCCATTTGTGCTGGACTATTGACTGGCTTGATCTTGAGCATAGTAACCATAGCTGCTATGTTCTCATTAATACATGTGTCCTGTCATCCAGTGCATGTTTCAACACAATAGTTTTTTTTCCCCTCAATTCCTATTTTTTCTTTATAATTAGCATATATTAATTGTGTACAATAATAGCTTTCCTTGTGATATTCTGATGTATACAAAATATTAAAATTGTATTTATCATTTTTACTACACACATTTATCTGCCTCTTACTGTATGCTTAACATTTCCTAGCAGCAGTCCATCTTTCTTTTATTTTCATGTATTTTCCTTTGGCTTTCATGAGATTTGTGTTTTAGAACCCATGTATAAGAGAAAATGCAATATCTGTTGCACTTAGTCTGCCTTATTTTGCTGGATTTCTAGTTTCGTCTGTTTTCCTAAAAACAATATAGGTTTATTATTTTAGAGGAATGAATACTATATTTTGTACATATGACATATTTAAAAATCTATCCATTCAGTGATGTAAAACTATTTTACCTTCACGACATGTCTGTTGTGAACACTACCACAGCATGCAGGGTACACAAGCTCTGTACTGTATACTACTTTCGATTCTTTCAGACATGTACATATAAGAATTATACTAGAATCACAAAGTAGTTCTACTTTCAATTTTTTTAACAAAACCTAAATTCCTATTTCTACAGTGGCTCAGCATTATTTACATGTATCATTCACAGTGCACAAAGGTTCCTTTTCTCTATAGTTTCACCCGTCTTGATGTTATTCTCTTTTTATTTATTGATGCTAATGATTCTGACTAGAGTGAAGTGGACGCTCAACATCGTTATGATTTGCATCTACTAAATGTATAATGATGTTGAACTATTTTTACGTACTTAATGATCAGTTGTATTCTTCTGAGAACTGTTTGTTCAAAACATTTATCCATGTATAGATTGGAAAAATTTAAGATTGCTGTTTGATTTTTTTTGTATTCAGTAAAATTCCAAGGTCTTAATCAGCTTTGAGATGAATAGGAACTAAATTTCTTTTGCAGTTATGTATATCATCTCTTTTTTCTGTTCACTGCATCCTTTTCTATGCATAAATTTTTAAATTATTTTTAACATTTTATTTATCATTTTTAAATGAAAATATATGTATGAGTGTATTGCTTGCATGGATTTAAGTACATCTGTGTCATGTAATTCCCATGCTGGTCAGAAAAGGGCGTCAAATTCCCCCTGGAACTAGAGTTGCAGATGGCTGTTAGCCGAAATCTCATTTATCAGGTATTACTTCCTGAACAACTGGAGTCCGTTTCAGAATCCGTTGCCTATACCACTTCCTAGGACTATTTTTTGTTCAAGTGGTTTCATAATTTAAGGTATTATTTTAGGTTTCTGACCCACTTTGAATTGACTCCTGTACAGGGTGGTAGTTTCAGTTTTTTTTTTTTTTTATACAACTGGATATCTGGCTATTTGTTTTCTAATTGAAGTTTCTCTCTTTTCAGTTCATGCTTCTGTTAAAGGCCTTGAATGCATTTGATTTTGATGGGGGTGATAACAGTGCTCTTTTAGAAGTAATCTGGCTTGTCAAATTGTATTCTTTGAGTCTTTAGGAAATTATAAGATTTCTTCACATTCTGCATGTTGTTTTGGAGCTTTTGTTTTGATCTATTGTTTAATCATTCCTAATTAAGCTAAGAACACTGTTCCAAATTTGGTTGTACTTTTATTCTATTTATCACTAGGACAGTCACTTATTAGATCTACAGTGTGAGCTGAGTTACGTAACCTAAACTCCTATACAATATTTAGTCACTCTGCTTTTAAAGATTTATTTAATTACTTTTAGTTATATGAATATGCATACTGGTATATGGGTTTGTACACATCAGTGCAGATTCCCTCAGAGGTCAAAGGTGCGAGTTCCCTAGAGCAGGCATGACAGGTGATTATGACCAACCTAATGTGAGTGCTGGGAATTGAACTCAGTTCTTCTGTAAGAGCAGTATGTGCTCTTAACCATAGGATAATCTCTCCAGTCCCTTAGCCTCTTATGGTTGATGAAAATTATGGTTTGAATAGGAAATACCTTCCTCAAAAATTCATGTGCTATGTTACCTAGATATACCTAGCATTATTTTCAGATGTTCTAGAAACTTTAGTAGATGATAGTCTTCCTGAAAGGAGGTCACTAAGGATGTATACTGGGGGGATATTTTGAGCCTGACCCCCTCCTTATGCTACTCTCCTTGCTTTCTTTTTGACATCATGTGCTCCTGAGTTTCTCAGTTCCTTCCCCACCTTGGTAAATTGACGTCTCAAAGACTGTATGGTTAAATAAATGTTTCTTCTCTTATGTTGTATTTGGCAGGGATTCAATCACAACCATGTGAATAGTAACTGATATAGAAGAACATACTGGAAAGATTGTTTCAATCTCAACTGTATGAGTGTCTGATATTCCAAAAATAATCTTCTTAATGAAAATACGATACTCTGTACAAATTATTTTCCTAGTATTGTTGTCAAAGTATTTTATTCTACTCTCCATACTTAGGACCATTTGGTTGGTATATACCTTCTGATAATCTAAGACACAAGGCACCTCAGCTATTTCTTCCTTCGCTAAAAGCTCATTTGTTTTCTTTGAGTCTGTGCTCTTTGATGTCAGGAGCATAGTGTAAAAAAAAAAAAAGCATGCCTCTATGCCTCCTTCTTTACAGTATTCATCAAAGAGGTATAATATTGATAGAGACCGTATGTTGCTAACAGAATGGTCTTTCTAAAACATTTGTTTCATTATGTTGTGTCCTATTTGAATACTTACAGGATAAAATCTAATTCTCTTAGTGTGGCATTCAAAAGTCAGTGAAATAAGAACCATCCATACCCATCACAGCATTGTTACTCCTGTTTTCCTCTATTTCTTTCTCTCTACCTACTCCAGAAATTTCAAGTCAAGTTACAAACTCTATCATTACTTAAAGATTTCTGTTTATGAAATGCATATCACCACTTATTTTCCACTTTCTTATATCCCATAGGCAATAAATTCTATGCAATGCCATACTGTGCTTAACTTATTCCTCTTTACTTTCTTTTTTCCTCAGTGTGTGCACTCATAATTTTCTATTGTTTTGAAAGTGTTTATTGTTAGTTCTCTGAGAATTGCATAAAACGTATTTTTGTAATTTTTATTGAATTTCTGAAAAATTCATACAATACGTATTGATCAGTTCCATAACTGGTCGAATGCAGAAAATAAATGTCTATGAGGGGCCTAGACCTAAGTGACAATCTGAAATGCAACCTCTACAGCTAAGGCTTAGGGAATACAGGGAAACGAGGAAGAAAGAATATTAATGCGTATTCGACTTCTATCAGCAAAGCTTCCTTTTGCAACAGATGATAATTAACCCAAAAATCTGTAACAGGACAAAGTGCAGAGAATAAGAGACTGCAGAGTGTTTATGACTGAATAGATCATATAATGTATTTTGATCATATTCACTCCCTTGCCCCAACTCCTCCAAGTTCCATGTCCCCTCTCCTACCCACCCAACTTTGTGTCCTGTTTTTGTTTTTGTTTATGTTTTATTATTCAGAGCCTGCAAAAAGCTTTAATTTTATCATCCTTTTGATTTGAAAGGCACAACATGATGTACTTCTTATTTATCACTATTTAAAAACACTTGTTAAATTTACAGATTTTGGTTCATTGATTAAAAGCCTGCCATACATTCAGGGGACTTTTAATGTTACATATTTATAAGAGCAAATCCTTAGTGTTTTACCATTCTTCCATTTCTGTAAAGTATATTAAAATAATAATTTCAAGTTGTGATTATTATTAAATTAAAATTAAAGAAAACATTTCAAGAAAAAGGTGTTTGTTACTCTTCTTTTCAAGTTCATAGCACTACACCATTGGCATGACAGAAAGAGAAAGAGTTTTAACAGGTAAGAAAAGATGTATGTTATGTTCCCCAGAAATGTATCTGAAAAATTGCTGTAGGAGAAGGTATGATTTTAATCTATATTTTAAATTTGAGATGATTAGGGAACACTGTGACATTTTCTATAATTTGTGCTCTGGAGACTTTTCATCATAGATATTATATTTTTGAGAATTCCGTGCATAGTTCTGTATTTACTTCATTTCCACCACTCCCTTTCCCAATCAACAC
>NW_008351466.1:3101328-3103042 GCF_000622305.1 Nannospalax galili | reverse complement strand
ATATATATAATACTGAGTACATTCACTGGTACTCATATGTATATAAGCTTAAGGATGATCACTTGAGCTTAAATAACCTATCAGGGAGCTCAACCTTGGAGAAAATTGATTCTCCTTCCTTCAGCATCCATAGATTGCCTGTAGCTCTTCATCTAAAGATAGCACCTTGTGAAATTTTTCCTGTTCATTTTGGCTTGTAAATTCATGCCATCATTATGCAGGTCTTGTTTAGGCAACCATATTGTGGAGATTTCATGCGTGCAGCTTCCATATCATGTCCACAAAACATTATCTAGAACAGATGTTCTGGGCCTCTGGATCTTACAATCTTTCAACTCCCTCTTTTATGATGGTCCCTGCACTTTACATATGCATTCTGACCAACTGCACAAGAATATTTCAGGATATCATGCAGTAATGAATTTTCAGATATTATTTAAATATAAGAGAATACCAATTCCAGTAAGCAGTAAAAGAAGAAATCTCATAAAAGTATTGAAAACCTGGAGACAGATATGGTATCACCTGCCATGCAATACCTTGTGGGATGAAAATTACACAATTACACACGCACACACACACACACACACATGGTGTGTTGAGTGGGTGTGCTATTCTCACAAAGATTATAATTATAATGGAGACACTGATAAATATTTGTTAATTATGAAGACTACCTATATTTTTCTGTTTTTATTCGTAGTGATATTGTCAAAGGATTATAGGAGGAAGTCAAATTATGGTAAAATTAGCAGAAACAATAAAAACTATTTCATGGTATAGTAAAGTGATTTTTTAAATTATTTTATCTTATGTCAGTGAATTTTTATGATAGAAAACATATCATCACTCCCTTTAAAAAGAAGAATAACTTCCTAATGCTGAGCATATAATTTTTGGTGCATTTACGCGTTCAGATTATTCAACATGGCAAAGCAATCATGAGTAGTGGAAACAAATTTATGTTGGCTATATAACATTTTAGACCTGAAGATGATGCTGAAAGAAGATGAATTACTGTAAGGTAAATATATAGTCTTAAGATTTTTGTGAAAGAAAATTAACTTTAACAAAGAAATGACAAAAGGAGGCATATTATTTTAAATTATTTATTTAATAGCACATACTTAAAAGAAGCATTTCATTCCATCAGCACTGACATATTCAATAACAATTTTCTGAACTAGGATGCATCTCTTAGAAAATTGGCTGTACATTTTAGGTTTACAGTTGAATTATTAAAGTTATACAATATTGTACTCAGTATAAACCCTATAAGACATAAAATTAAATGAGGTTTTAACCTTAAAATATCTCCATTTCATTATTAAATATAGAGTTTAATACGGAAAACTTCATTTTTAGTGCAACTGACATTAATATGTTTGCACATGCCTTTCTAATCTCTATATATCAGATTATTACAAGTCAGAGCTGGCTACTTTTTGAGCGCCTTGGCATCTGAGCATGGATATAAAGTCACCAGGTAGATTTCAATGATAATGTTTTTCACGTCTACTAATTATAAAGGAGCAATTTTTATGCTTTGAAGAATTATTTTTAACCATTACATTTTTATTAATTTTTAATAACTACATGATTAAAAGCTTTTCACTACAGCTTTAACATATTCAGTAACAGACTCCAGAGCAAGAGTACATCTCTTTCACAAGTGGCTGTAAGTTTCTAGGTTCACAGTTGAATTAAATCAGGG
>NW_008351466.1:3023201-3101268 GCF_000622305.1 Nannospalax galili | reverse complement strand
GAGATGTTGGTGCTTGCATCTCTAATCTGTATGTATCTGATTATTACTAGGAATAATGGGTTGAACTTGGATCCTTGGCACCTGTGTATGTCTATAAAGTCATCAGGCAGATTTCAGTGGTATTATTTATCACCTCTACTAATTATCATGATGTAAATTTGAATGCTTCCTCCTCAAATATAACACATTTTCAAAAAAAATTTCTGATTTTTTTGTGTGTTTATATCACAGAGAACATCCCAAACCATCTCATTCGACTATACACCCACTTCCCAGATGGCACCCTCCCATGGTCTCCCTCCCTCCACTAGAGCCCTTATACTCTGATATCCCTGCTACTGTCTGCTGTGTTGTCAGCAACCCCAGCCATGCCCTACTACTTGCCCTTCTGGTGAATCTAGTCAGCCTATCTAGAGGTCTTTGTTTTAGGAGGGTCAGCTGTTCCTCATCTAGCAGTAATCAGCTATCAATATTCCTTTAGAAAAGATTGGCTCTGCTGTTCATTTTCCCAGTCCTATGCTGGGTTACTATCTGGGATTCCCTTTGGCCACCCTGGCCAAGAACTCAAAAGAAGGTATCACCTGTCTGGCACTGTTGCTTGTTATGTAGCCTTTAGGTATGCATATAGACTCTTAAATTATATTGGCCCATTTAATCTTTAGTTATACTTTCCTTTTGGGTGATTAAGGCCATAAAGTTGGCCCAGATAAACCAATTTATTTTTACTCTTAAGGGTGTTTGAGGATTTCTTCCTCAGGGGTCACATGGGCTTGGGAGGAGCCCTGGCTCCTTTCTCTTACCAGTTCTGCCTAGATGAAGATAAGTCAAAGGTCCTACTGGACCATGGCTAGCTTCACTTGGAAACATGGAGAGAATGATTGTTCTTTGTTAACCCTCCTCTTTGTAGACTGGACACTGGTTCAAGTCCATCTGGTGGGGTCTCCCTGGTGATCAAGAGGACAGGTGACCCACTACCATTACAGGACATTTTGAGAGATGCTTATAGTCCCCTGGAACTAGTCGACCTAGGAGGGCAAGGAGCTAAAAGTGTCCTTTATGTCCCTCTGACCAGATTAGCGCAGGCCTCAAAGTATGTCTGTTAAACACCCAAGAAGGTTAGTTCTACCAGTCTGGTACTTTTAATTACTTTGTGCCATGTAGATAAATCTTGGGCAAAGACCAATTGTCTCATATAAACCTTACCTGTACATATATTTCTTGATCTGGTATGAATTATTTGTCTGTAGGTTGTTGGACTAATGTGGTTCCCTCTGGTTTTCAAAACTAGCTAGGCGTTATTTATCTCTCCCCTCTCTTCCACTGTCTAACACTTCTGTCATGCTTTCCCTAGTTAAAACACTCCTATTTTTCCCTTGATAATACCTGTCTATTGTCTCCTCCTATGGTCCTACATCTCTTGAGCTCCTTCTTTCCCTTTATCCCCTAGGCTCCTTGTGTACCCTTCCCTCCCCGCTTCCGTTAAACTAAACCAATTTTTATCCATATCTCCCTTATTAAAGCCTGTTTCCTACTGTTCTTCTCCTTCAGGTTCTTTCTTTTCCTTTCCCTCCCTGCTTCCTTTCCATTATCCAGGTTCCAGAAGTTATGTCTGGTTACACACTCATTTATCAGGGTCTTGTTTAGGATTCACATATTAGGGAGAACACATGTCGATTTTTTTTTCTGAGTCTATGTTACTTCACTTAGTATAACAGTTTCTAGTTTGATCCTTTTATCTGCAAATTTCATGATTTCATCTTTCTTTACTGCTGAGTTAAACTCTATCATATAAATGAACCACATTTTCGTTATCCACTCGTCAGTTGAGGGACATTTAGGTTGCTTACATCTCTTACCTATTGTGAAAGAGCAGCAACAAACATGGATGTACAAGTGTCTCTGCAATAGGATGAGTTCTTTGGAAATATTCCAAGGAGTGGTATAACTGGGTCAAATGGTAGGTTCATTTGTAGTTTTTTAAGAGTTCTCCACACTGCTTTCCATAGGGGTTGAACCAGATTGCAGGCCCATCAGCAGTGGATGAGTGTTCCCCTTTCCCCACATCCTCTCCAACATTTGGTATCATTTGTTTTCTTGATCTTAGCCAGTCTGACTGGGGTAAGATGAAATCTTAAAGTGGTTTTAATTTGCATTTCCCTAATTATTAGTGAAGTTGAACATCTTTTAAGTTGTTTCAAGCCATCATTACGTTTTCTTTTGAGAACTCTCTGTTCAGCTGCTCGGCACATCTTTTAATTGGGTTGCTTCTTGTCTTGGTTTTCTGTTTTTTGAGTTCATTATGTATTCTGATTATTAAACCTTTGTCAGATGTATCGCTGGTGAAGATTTTCTCCCATTCTGTGGGTTTTCTGTTTGCTTCCTTGGTTGTCTCCTTTGATGTACAGAAGCTTTTTAGTTAAATTAGGTCCTATTTGTTAATTCTTGCCCTTGTTTCCTGAGCAATTGGTGTCCGGAAAAGAAAATCCTTTACCACACATATATCGTGTAGGTTTTTCCCAAAATTTTATTCTAATTGTTTCAGAGTTTCAGGATTTACACTGAGGTTTTGAGCCATTTGGAACTGACTTTTGTGCAGGGTGAAAGATAGGGGTTTAGTTTCATTCTTCTACAAGTGGTGATCCTGTTTTGCCAGCACCATTTGCTGAACATGCTGTCTTTCCTCCAGTGGATATTCCTGCCAACTTTGTCAAATATCAGGTGGCTGAAATTGAATTTATTCATATTTGTGTCTTCAGTTTTCTTCCGTTGATCTATGAGTTTATTTTTGTGCCAATACCATTTTGTTTTTATGACTATAGCTCTGCAATACAGCTTAAAATCTGATATAGTAATCCCCCCGGCATTGCTCTTAGTGCTCAGGGTTATTTTGGCTATTCCAGGTCTTTTGTGCTTCCATGTGAATCTTAAGATTTTTTTTCCAATTCTGGGAAAAATGTCGTGGGGATTTAGATTGGCATTGCATTGAATCTATAATTGACTTTTGGTAGGATGGTCATTTTCACAATATTAATTCTTCCAATCCATGAGCTTGGGAGGTCCTTGATCGTCTTATGTCTTCCTCAATCTTACTTTAAAGACTTAAAATTTTCATTGTAGAGCTCTTTAATGTCTTTGGTCAGGTTTATTCTGAGATATTTCTTTTTTGCAGCTATTGTGAAGGGGAGTATTTCCATGTGCTCTTTCTCTGATTGCTTGTTATTGGTATATAGAAAGGCTACAGACTTTTGTAGGTTAATTTTGTAGCCTGACACTTTACTGAATGTGTTAATAATTTCTAGGAGTTTTGGGGTGGAATTTTGGGCATCTCTTAAATATAATATCATATAATCTGCAAAAAGGGATAATTTGATCTCTTCTTTTCCAATTATTACTCCTTTAATTTCCTTCTCTTGTCTTATTGCTCTTGCAAGACTTTCAAGTACTATGTTAAAGAGAAGTGGAGACAGTGGACAGCCTTGTCTGGTTCCTGATTTCAATGGGAATGCTTCCAGTTTTACTCCATTTTTAATGATGTTGCTGTGGTTTTGTTATATATGGCTTTAATTATGTTGAGGTATGTTCCCTCCAGTCCAATTCCCTCCAGGACTTTGAACATAAATGCATGTTGAATTTTGTCAAAGGCCTTCTCTGCATCTATTGAGATGACCATGTGGTTCTTGTCATTGAGCCCATTTATATGATTTATGACGTTTATTGACTTCTGTTTATTGAACCATCCCTGCATCTCTGGGATAAAGCCAACTTGATCTTGGTGGATGATCCTTTTGATGTGTGTCTGTAAGCCATTTGCCAGTATCTTGTTGAGAATTTTTGGATCTATGTTCAATAAGGATATGGGTCTATGTTTTTTGTTTTTGGTTGTGTCTTTACCTGTCTTTGGTATTGGAGTGATGCTAGCTTCATAGAAAGAATTTGGAAGTTCTCCCTCCATTTCTATTTTTTTGAATAAATTAAGTAGTATTGGATGTAGATCTTCTAAATGTCTGATAGAATTCTGCTGTAAATCCTGTCCGGGGCATTTTTTAGTCTGGAGGTTTTCTATTACTGTTTCAATTTCTTTTTGTGTTATGGGTCTGTTTAGGCTGTTAATCTCTTCTCGGTTTAGTTTTGGTGGTTCCCATGCCTTTAGATATCTGTCCATTTCTTTTAGTTTTTCAAATTTAGTAGCATATAGGTTTGTAAAGTATTCCCTTATAATATTCTGTATTTTTCTGGTGTCTGTTGTGATGTTTCCCCTTTCATCTCTGATTTTTTTGATTTGGAGGTACTCTTTCTTTCTTTTGGTTAACCTGGGATAGTGGTCTTTCAATCTTGTTTATCTTTTTCAAGAACCAGGTCTTGGAATTGTTGATTCCTTGTATTTTTTTCTTTGTTTCAATTTCATTAATTTCTGCCCTGATTTTTGTTATTTGTTCTTGTGTGCTGGTTTTGGGTTTCATTTGTTGTTGCTTTCAAGTATGTTGAGTTTCAATGTTAAGTCATTTATTTGTATTCTTTCCAATTTTTTGGTGCAGGAACTTAGAGCTATAAACTTCCCTCTAAAGATAGCTTTCAGCATGTCCCAAAGGTTTTGTTGTGTTGTATTGTCCTTTTCATTTAATTCCAGGAATACTTTTATTTCTTTCTTAATTTCTCTTTTGACCCATTCATCATTCAAGAGTGTGTTGTTTAATCTCCATGTGTTCATATAGTGATTAGGCCTTCTTCCAGTGTTGATTGTAAGCTTTATTGCATTGTGGTCTGATAGAATGCAAGGAATTATGTCAATTTTTTGTATTTGTTGAGGTTTATTTTGTGGTCCAGTATATGGTCAATTTTGGAGAAGGTTTCATGGGGTGCTGTGTAGAAAATATGTCCTTTGGTGCTTGGGTAGAATACTCGGTAGATGTCTGTTAAGTCCTTTTGATATATGGTATTGTTTAATTCAGTTGTCTCTCTGTTAACTCTCTACTCTGATGACCTATTAATGGAGACAGTGGTGTATTGAAGTCCCATACTATTAATGAGTTGCAATTAATCTGAGACTTAAAGTCCTGTAGTATTGTTTTTATGAAGTTGGACGCACCATTGTTTGGTGAATATATGTTCGTTATTGTAATATCTTCTTGATTCATTGTTCCTTTGGTCAGAATGAAGTGACCTTTTTTGTCACTTCTGATTAGTTTTAGTTTAAAGTCTATTTTGTCAGTTATTAGAATTGCTACGTCTGCTTTTTTCTTAGTGCTATTTGCTTGATGTATTTTTTTCCATCCTTTCACTTTGAGATAGTGTTTGTCCTTTAAAGTGAGAAGAGTTTCTTGCAAACAACAAAAAGATGGGTTTTCTTTCTTAATAGATTCACCTAGTTTGTGTCTTTGTGGAGTTCAGTGCATTATTAATGAAAGATGGGTATTGAATCCTGTCATTTTTATTTCTGTTTTCATTCTTGATGTAGCCGTACTTTTTCACAGTTATACCTTCACTGGATTTTTTTCTGCAACCCCTTGGGTATAGTCATTTGTTTCTTCAGCTCTTTTCATTGCTTCCAGAACTCTCTGAAGGGCTACTTTTGTAGACATGAATTCCTTCAGCCGATTTATGTCATGAAAGATTTTTCTTTCCTCTTTTTACTATAATAGACACTTTGGCTGGGTATTGTAATCTGGGTTGGCATCTGTGGCCATTTAAAACTGCAAATACTTAGGTCCAGGCTCTTCTGGCTTTCATAGTTTGCACTGAAAAGTCAGCTGTAATCCTAATGGGTTTTCCTTTATATGTGACTTGTTGTTTTTCTTTTGCAGCTTTCAGTATTGTCTCTTTGTTTTGAACATTTAGTGTTTTTACTATGATGTGCCTTGGAGAGTTTCTTTTCTGGTCCTGCCTGTTTGGTGTTCTATATGCTTCTTGTTTTTGTATGGGCATGCCTTTTTTTAATTTTGGGAAATTTTCTTCTATGATTCTGTTGAAGATCTGGTCCATGCCATTATCTTTGGATTCTTCTCCTTTCTGTATGCCTATGATTTGTAAGTTTGGTCTTTTTATGGGGGTCACACAATTCCTGCATATTCCATTCTTGTGCTTTATTAAAATTTTCATAATCTTTGCTTGCATGGTCTAGTTTGCCCATTTTATCTTCCAGTCTTGATACTCTGTTTTCCATTTCATTCATCCTGTTGGTGAGGCTTTCTCCTGTCATTTCTAATTGGCTTATGTTGTGGAAAATCTTGTGACTGATTTTGCTTTTTGCCTTACATACCTATCATGCTGGAATGCAGTGTTTCCTGTTTCTTATCAGAGAGAAAAGTATGTAAGTCATATGGTTTCCAAGAATCTGAAACTTAGAGAAACTGAAACTTATCATGCTAATAGGTCATCTGGTCCGCTAGATTGTAATAGGATACTAGTCTGCCATGCTAATAAGGGATTCCCATATGCTGTATTTTTATTGGACTATTACCCCTATATAAGCCCATACTTTCCTGCAATAAAGCAGATCTGTGTCACTGAACCTGGTCTCTTGCGTCTGAATGCAGTTACGCTGGTGCAGACTCCTCACCAGCCCTGGGGTTCCAGACCAGACGTCTGATTGGATGAACTGAGAGAGCAGGAGAGCGACCATAGCCAGAGAAGAGCAGCCACAGGCTTACTGAGTGTTTCACTTCCTTCTTCATTTCAGCCTGAGTATTCCTCAATATTTCTAGCTCTTTTCTGAATTCATTCAGAAGTTTATCCCTATCTTCCTTCAGTTCTTTGATTTCTTTGTTTGTGTGTTCTTTAAATTCACTGAATTCTTTTATCATGTTTATAATTGTCCTTTTGAGTTCCATGTCCTGCATTATCTCTATTGGGTTTTCATTGTACTCCTCTAGAGCACTATTGGTATTTGGTGGAGGTATGTTATTTTGTTTTTTCACATTCTTATTTTTTCTCTGTGATTTTGACATGTGAATTTCTTTTGTAGTTTCTGATTCTTGTGTGAGACTCAAGCCTTCAATTTAGGTCTGCTTTTTTTGTGAACTTTATTTGTCTTTGTGGTTTACTTTTGGGTCATGAAAAGCTGGTTTGTCTAAGCTTCAGGTTCTTTCTTTTGATTTTATATTGGAGTGGCCAAATTGCTTTTGTCTTCAGGAGTTCCCACAGAGGCTCAAGTCAGATGAGGATCAGATGCTCTCAGACTTTCTCTGAAGGTCTGGATCCCTCTAGGAAAGATTTTGGCCTCAGGAATTTGGGTGTTGGACTGGGCTGGGAGGTGGGCCCAGGAAAGATGCTGGTCTAGGGCAGCTGGTGACCATGCCACCCAGAGATGCAAAAGCAGATGTTGTGGGAAGCAGCCCCAAGGGCTCCTGGGGACTGTACAGAGAAGCTGAGTTGGTCTGGGAGAGAGGCCTGTGGGTTGGAGAGAGCAGGAGGCATATTTTAAAAACAAGTTTAGGGTGCTGGAGAGATGGCTCAGCAGTTAAGAGCACTAGTTGTTCTTGCAGAAGACCCAAGTTCAAATCCAAACACCCACATTGCAGCTAATAACTGTCTGTAACTCCAGTTCCAGGGGATCTGACAGCCTTTTCTGCCCTCCTCGTGCTTTAAATGACATAGGTGCACTTACCTACAGGCAGGCAATACACACACACACACACACACACACACACACACACACATAAAATAAAAAGAATATTTAAAATATTCTTAAAAATTAAAAAAAAAGTTTAGAACAATTGATTTAGTTAATTAAATGAAAAAACTTTTTTATTAGAGTCCAAAATTTTATAGCATGTAGGGGAAATTATTTGTGTATGTGAAGATGCTAAGCAGTTTCCCCCTTCTGTCAAAAATATGTTATTGACTCAAATATCCTTTTGGAATACTTTCCACTAAAATAGTCAGTCATCGGTCTAATATCCTTTTCTTATGTGTAATCACTCGATATGAGTTAATTTTAAGGCAGTTTTAAAAGACTTATTGATTTGTCATAATCTACAAACATGATCCTTTATATCTTCTACTTTATTTGAAATTCAAAATTCGATGAGAAGTGAACACACATACAAGTTTTATAATTTTAATCTATTTGTGAATTTCATCATTTATTTTCTACATGGATTCAGAATGCTTCGGTAATTTTTTCCTATATATCATATATACATCAAACATAGGAAAATAATGTAACTTTAAATTTGTCATCTTAATTGTTAATAGATAGTGATTTTTCTGCATCTTCAGGATAGAAGTACACCCATGCATTTGACTTATTTATGGAAATAATTGTTTCTTCAGCTGCATACTATCTCTCTTATTACAAATTGTATGTACTTTGGTAATATATTAATATTTCTTAGTCTTTTTATCTACACAGCTAAAGTAGTACTGACCAAAGACCCAGTGCCTCTGTGTCCCAATTTCATGTTTCCTCGAGAGAAAAGCTCATTGATTCTGGTACCAGCAATGTACACTAATTTGTTCAGCACAGGGTAGGTCAGACTTCCCAGGAATTTATCAATCACTTAGTATATGTGACTCAAGTTTTATTATCTCACTGATTTCTAAAAAACAGACTGAGTTCATGTATTTACTAAAATTATCTTTGTTCTTATTGATGGCATGCTTTTATTAAACAAATTTATCCAAAACCAAGTTTAAGGTATGCAGCATAAAATAACAGTGAACATACACTTCACTGAAATATTAGCAGTTTTATAAATAAAATATGAAATTCATATTTGTGTATACACAATAGTTACACAATACATGTTCAATTGCAATTAGCATTTTCGAGTAGAGAACTAAAAAATTAAACAGAATGTCAAGAATATCATGGTAGCTTCACACAGAAAAATCTGAATGCATTATGAAAGCAATTCCACAGGAAAATGTGTTATTATGGAAGCATTCACTTACTAATGCATCAATATGTGCTGTATTTCTACATGCAATAGCCACTGCAATTTTTTGAGTTTTAATAGTTGAAAAAAAACAGCATAATAGTATCTCGTTCCCGGTGTTACATGGTCTGCATTTTGAATTGGTTCTTATAGTTTTATCAAATCAGTGATTTGAAATGAAGATTATCTTTTGACTGAATTTATTATCTAAGCTTCCATGCTATATAGTAGTAAAATTAAAATTAAACATACACAGACATGCATGTGAGATTTCTATATAATTGACATATAACCTTCATTACATTAAAATATTAACATGTCAAGTAATTTAATGATCCTCTGGTACTGTTTTTCATTTGTTTACTTTATACTAGTGTTTTTTTGGAAATCAATGACATGGAAGAATGCTTATCCCCTCTTCTGCTCTGTAATCTTATGATTTTAATTAGAGGACAATACACTTGCTTCTATTTATTCACAAAATCAAGTATCAAACATCCTAGACTGAGTAATTTGTACTCTACTCCGTCAAATATGGACACTTGAATCTTATTTATTTTCAATGAAGTTGACTTTAACATTTATAAACACATTCAATTCTGTCACAGTACTCCTTCACATTCTTTTCTTCTATTACATGTACAGTATATTAATCATCCCAATTACAAACATAGGAGAAAATCAATAGCAAATGTTAAAGACTTTCTTTGTGTAACATAGTTTATTGAACATTTGGAAATTTTAAAAAATACATATGCCTTTTACAAAACATACATTATAATAAAATAGATGTGGATAAAAAATACAAATCGTATATAATTGGTAGAAGTCAGGATGCCCAATAGGAAACAAATTTTATTTCTGGTAGAGAAAGTTCTTGAATTTATTTTTTCAATAATATGAAATTTATGAAAGTATATGCAGTAGAGGATCATGTATTAAGCACCCAAGTTTCCATAACCCAGGATTAAAAATAAAGTTCAATTATTTTCATTTCAAATATATGTAAAAATATGTAAAACCTTATAGTTGGAATGATACCTTTTTTGTGCTATTCACTGATTTTTACCTTCTACAATAGTAACTAGTATGGGTAAGCTGTTTTCATTCTCTTTAGTCTACAAATGTGGTATTTTTCTACAAATCAGGTATCACAAAATAAGACATTTATAAACAATTGCTATGGAAATATGACCGTATACTTCCATTTCATCAATTTTCAGTCATTCAACTTTAATATAAAGTTTTTTTTCAAATGTAGAACTAACATTGTTTTCTAATGATATATAGTCACATGGTTTTACAATGGCACAGTGAGTCCACTGTAGGAGTTTGATTATTTGAATATTCCCAATTTAGGATTTACTTCAGTGAATTCTTGGGTATTTCAGCATATATGAGTGTTCTCAAGTCATGTGCTGATTTGTCCACAAACAAGACAGGCAAGCTCTCACCAATCTCTATTCTACAGTCTATTACCTCTGAGGAAGAAGTTCTTTTCATTGACTATTCCACTTTCTTCAAGTATTTGCTTAAATATTAAAAAGTACTTCTCATACTATGCTATATTTTAGCATTTGGGGTAAATATTCGAGATATTGTCTTTCTTTCCATGGACTCATGGATTTTTAAGACACTTTCTTCTTTAGATCAATGTCTTCACTACTGCTATCTACTGCTGTCATGCATTTGTGGTTTGGGGAAGAAAATAGAAATATTTCCATTTAATGAATAAAGGATATGTTATTTTTGTTCTTTGATAGTTTTAAAATAACATTTAAAAATTACATCTGGCATTTTCAAAACATTCAGAGTATTTTCATAGTAACCAACAATATTTAATGTCAATATTTTATTGAATTCTTTATTAATTTAAATTCAACAATTGTATTTAATTAAGTAGGAAAAAATGTAAAATGATCTCAACTACCTCTTAGAAATCATACAACTCAGAAGTAACTGGGAATATAGGCTGAAAGAGAATCACTTTCTTCTGGAAACTAGTGAGGGTGATGTTCGTTAAGGTAGAAAAGAGAGCAAGCGACAGCTAAGATAATCTTTCAAACATTATTTCTATAGAAAAGAAAATACTAAAATCATCCATAACCCTTGTTATTTAAATTTTGTTCTAATTTATTCTAGTCAATTTTCTTCATATATAGGACCATATTTATTTTCTTAAAACTGAATTATCAGATACCAAGCACATACCTTTTATAAGGTGACTAAAACCTGCTTATAATTTTATTAAATTAGAAATATATAATATAATATTTTTCATATTTTCATTGAATTTTTCTGCATTTCATACAAAACATTTTAATCGTCTTTATAAGCCCTCCCTCATACACAAATTCCCACAGCATCCACCCATCAGATTTCATGCATGCTGTCATTTATATTAAGGCCTATCAAGTCAAGTTAGTGTCCAGAGGTCCCTCAGCACAAGTTTATACACCGGTGTCAAGTCACCCTACCTAGAGTCACTTCCTTAAATAAAATAAGCTCTCCTTCACCCAACAGTAATCAGCAGCCAATAATTCTTCGGCTAAGATTAGGGGCTTCTGTGCATCTCCCTGGTTCTATGATGGTTTTTGTCTGCTTGAGTTTGCATGGGTCTTGTGCATGCTGAAAACATTGCTGTAGATTCATATGAGCAAAGTTCCAGGAGCCTGTAAATTTTTGTTTCCATATGATCATGTACCTACTTCCCGGCTCTTACAATTTTTCTGTTGACCCCTTTTCTTCAGTGGTCCCTGAGACCTGGGACTATGGAGTTTAATATAGGAATCATGTGCACGGGCCCACACTCTGCATATTTTTATTCTCTATGCTTTGGCCATTTTTAGCCTTTTTTGTAAGTTGTCCTCTGTTGCATGAGGGAGCTTAGTTGATGAGAGTTGAGAGATAACATTAATAGTCTCTCTAAACTTTGTTCCACTATGTTCCCTGAACCTTAGGTGTAGAGGTTCCATTGTAGATGTGTCACTTAGTGTTGGGCATTTCACAGATATTTATTCTTTCTGTGTGTCCAAGTGTGGAACTCTGTAATAGTTCCATATGTTTCAAAACAAGCTTCTTTGATGAGTATGACTGGCATATATTCTATAAATATGGCAATCCATATTTAACATATAGTAAGAAACTAAATTTGTCTAAGGATGTGACAACTCAAATATTTTCTCTAGGGTATATGACTCATTTAGTCAAGTGTATTTGGCTGTTTACAGTGCCACACATGAGCCCACATGAAGTGTAATTGGGTAGCTGTGGATTACCCCCAACATAAAACTTCTACTACTGCCCCAATTTAGTTTTCTGTGATGGTTATTGTTGTGGTTACTAGGCCTTAAAGCTGGGGTTGGAACATAAATTTATGTTATCCCTTAGCAGATTGCATACTGTCTTCTAAGACTATGAGAGATAGGCATCATGGAGGGGGCTTCCAAGTCAATTTCAGCTCCATTGCACACAAGTTCTGTGTCTGAAATATGTCCTATATTCAGAAATAGGGCCTTACCTTTAAGTTATGGCTTCAAGATCTGCAGCAACAGTCTGTGTAATTTTGGGAGTCCCTGGGATTATCCTGTCCAACAACTTGAAGGAATGTTTCAACTGTCTGGCATTTTTTCAGGTTATATAGCCTCAGTTATACACACAGACACATACAGTTATTGTAAGTGTAATTTATCAGTAGGCTTTTGAAATTATACATTTCCCTCTGTTTTTTTCAAGACTAGTTAAGCATTATTTATCCTCTCTCTCTCTCTCTTTCTCTCTCTCTCTGTCTCTGTGTAACCCTCCTTCCTCCTTCCCCAGTTAAAGTACTCCCATTTTCCTAATTTAACCTTGATAATACCTGTCTCTTATTTTACCCCCTCTTGTGAGCCCCTTGTTCTCCTTTACATCCAAGGTTGTATAATACTCCCTCTTCTACTCTGATTAAAATACCTGCATTTTACCCTTTTCACCCTTTGTAAAGCCTATTTCTCTCTCTCTCTCTCTCTCTCTCTCTCTCTCTCTCTCTCTCTCTCTCCCTTATGCCTTCACCTCCATGGTTCCTTTTTATTTTCCTGGCTCCTGCTGTTAGATCAGGATATTTACTCACATATATGGCTTTGCTGCTAAGACTCACAAATGAGGGAGAATATACAGTTTGTCTTTCTAAATCTGTGTTACTTCACAAAACAGTCTTTAGTTCCGTCCATTTACCTGCAGTTGTCATAATTTCATCTTTCTTTACCTCTGCACAGAACTCCATTGTGTAAATGTACCACATTTTCACTTGTTAGTTGAGGTACACATAGATTACATCAATTTCTTAGCTATTCTGAAAAGAGCAGCAACAAACATAGATGTACAAGTATCTCTAAAGTAGGAAAATACCTTTGGGTATATGCCAAGCAGTGGAATAACTAGATTATATGGTTGGTTCATTTTTGTTTATAAGGGTTCACCACACTGCTTTCCATAGTGGTTGCAAGAGTTTGCAATCCCACCAGCAGTGAATGAGAGATCACCTTTTCCCCCAATTCTCTCCAGCATTTGGAGTCATTTGTTCTCTTGATCTTAGCCAGTCTGATTGAGGTAAAATTAAATCTTAAATTTGATTTAATTTGCATTTCCCTAATTACTAAGGATGATGAGCACTTCTTGAGGTGTTCCTTAGTCATCTTTATTTCTTCTTTTGAGAATCCTCTGTTTAGACCCATACCAGATCTTTTAATTGGGTCACTTTTTTTAACTGATTCTCTGACTTTTTAAATTTTTTTATGCATTCTAGATATTAAACCTCTATCAGAGGTTTTTCTCTAGTGAAGGAATCTTCCCACTTTGTGGGTTTTGTCTTCAATTCCTTTGTTGTTTCTTTTACTGTACTGAAGCTTTTCAGTGTAATGGGGTCCCACTTATTGACTGTTGACCTGTTGTTTTTATGACTATGGTACTGAAATATAGTTTGAGATCTGGTATGTTAATCTGCTCCCCTCTCCCCAGCATTGATGTTTGTGTTCAGAATTACTTTTGCTATCTGGAGTCTTTTGTCATTCCGTATGAATTTTAGGATATATTGTTCTAATTCTCTGAAGAACATCCTGGGTATTTTGATTGAGATTGCATTGAATATTGTATTAGTTACTTTTCTGGTGCTCTAATAAAAACACTGACCAAAGCAATTTACAGAAGGAAGTGTTTATTTGAGCCTACAGTTCCAAAAGGAAAAGAGTCCATCATGGCAGGGAGGCATGGTGGCAGAGGTGGATGGAGGAACAGAAGCTAAGCTCTCACATCTTCAAGCAGGCACAGGATGAGCAGCTGGAGGTCTGGCAAGGCTTTAGAACTCTGTAAGCCCACCCCCAGGGACATGTTTCCTCCAGGATAGCCACACCTTCTAAGACCTCCAAAAACAGTGCTACCAACTGGGGATAAAATGTCCAAATAGTTGGATCGTATGGGGGACATTTTCATTCAAACCACCACATTCCACCCCCTGGCCCCCATAGACTCATGGCCATATAAAATGCAAAATGCATTCAGTCCAACCTTAAAAGTCCCCATAGTCATTACCAGTCTCAATACTACTGAAAAAAGTCCAGAATCCAAAGTCTCTTCGGAGATTCAAGGCAACCTCTTAACTGTAAGCCCATGTACAATCAAAAGACAAATTATATACTCCCAACACGCAGTGGAAACTAATGCATATTACCATTCCAAAAGGGAGAAATAGAGGCATAGTGAGGAAATACCAGACCAAAACAAAACTAGAAGTCAACAGGGAAAACACCAAATACAGTAGCTCTGCATTTGACTTCTGGGACTTTACTTTCATAAGGCTCAGATATTTCAACCTCTCCAGCTTTGCTGCATGTAACATACATCTCTCTCATGGGCTGGTACCACTCCTTTATGCAGGTCTTCTTAGCAGATGCCTCACTGCTCTGGCATCACGAATATCTTCTTGGGGTCTCCACTGCCAACTAGGCTTCACCTTCACAGCTTTACATAATGGCCTATCCGAGCCTTCTTTATGAAGAGCCAACCTTGCTGTACAGTATTGCCTGTCTTCAGCAGCTCTCTGAAAGCTCAGAGGAAGAACTGATAACCCCTTCACTCTCTGACCTTCCATGCCGCTAAAGCCAGCACCAGGTGAAAGACACTGTCAAGTTTGACTGCAAGTTTGGGATGGACCCCAGCTTGCTTTATCCATTTTAGAAGCTTTTATCTTCAGTGGCCCCTGCAACATTTTCCTTTCACAAGTTGAAGACTTAGCTGGGTGTGGTCTTGCCCTGGAGGCACTCTCTCCATTGTTTAAGTGCAAATCTCTAGGCTCCTCCTTAATCAATTTAATCTCCTTATCAAAGGGATCCTGTCCAGCACATGCCAGGGCTCCAAAGTTTTTCTTCATAGTGCTCCTTTTCAATCCAAACTGTGCATTCTGTATTTCTTTAGGCCCTATTTGCTCTTTTTCACTGTAGATCTGCATAATATTCACCATTAATAGCCACTCCACCATTTCTACATTAGGCTGCTTGAAATTTCTTCTGCCAGAGAAATTTCTTTTTAAGCTTTATGGTTGTGGGCAGACAACAGCCAGACTCTTTTCCAAAATATCCCAATTGCTGCCTAAGTCCTTATTTCCCTCTGGAACTGCATTGTTCTCGGAACTACTTTCTTACAGGACCCTACTAGAATGACCTGTTAATCTCTGCTTACAGCAATTAACTGCTTTTCTGGTTCCAGTCTTCCACAATCTTCTAAAACCACAAATGGTTAGGTTCTTCACAGCCAACATTCCACTCTCTGGTACCAAATACTGTGTTAGTTATTTTGTGTTGCTGTGATAGAAGCACTGACCAAAGCAATTTATAGAAGGAAGAGTGTACTTGAGCTTAGAGTTTTAAAGGCAAAAGAGTCTACTATGTCAGGGAGGCATGGTGGCAGAGGTGGCTGAAAGAGCAGAAGCTAAGCTCTCATATGTTCAAGTAGGCACAGGAAGCAAGAGAGCAACTGGAGATCTGGCAAGTCTTATGAACTCTCTAAGCCCACCCTTAGTGACATGTTTCCTCCAGGATAGCCACACCTTCTAAGACCGCCCCAAAAAGTGCCTCCAACTGGGGACAAAAATGTCCAAATACTTGGAGCTTATGGGGGACATTTTAATTCAAACTACCACAAACATATAGACTTCTTTTTGTAGAATGATCATTTTAACAACAGTAATTCTTCAAATTCATGAGCATGGGAGGTTCTCCCCTCTCTTGGTGTCTTCCTGAAAGTTTCTCCAAAGATTTAAATTTTTCATTGGAGAGATCTTTAATGTCTTTTGTCAAGTTTATTCCTAGATATTTTTGAGGTTATTGTGAATGGGAAGTTTTTCATATACTCTTTTTCCAATTGCTTATTTTTGGTGCATTGAAAATCTGTTGATATTTTAGATTGATTGTTTAATGTGCCACTTTGATATTTATGTTCATGCCACATCGCACTGTAAGATATATATATATATATATATATATATATATATATATACACATACATATCATCTGAAAATAAGGATAGCTTGACCTCTTCTTCTCTTTAATTTCCTTATTTTTTTCTTATTGTGCTATCAAGAGTTCCAAACACTGTGTTAAAAAGGAGTGAAAATAGTGGACAGCCTTGTCTGGTTCCTACTTTGAATGAGAAGTCTTCCAGTTTTTCTTCATTTAGAATGATATTGGCTGTGACCTTGTTTTGTATAGTTTTAATTAGGTTGAGTTAGGTTCCCTCCACTTCAATTCCCTCTAGGAATTAACATGAGTAGATGTTAGATTTTGTCAAAGGCCTTTTCTGTATCCTTTGAAATGACCATATGAGTTTTGTCTTTGAGTTCATTTATATGATTTATAGCATTTATTGTAGTATTGATTTTATATCTTCTTTAAATGTCTGTTAGAAATCTGCTGTGAATCCATCTGGGTTTGGACTTTTTAGTTGGGAGTTTTTGTATTACTGCATCAATTTTCCTTATTTGTCATGGGACTGTTTAAGATGTTGATCTCTTCTGGGTTTAGCTTTGGTGGTTCCCCTCAATTTAGGTATTTATTTTAGGTTGTCAAATTTAATAAATTATAGGTTTTTAAAGTATTCCCTCATAATGTTCTGGATCTTTTCACTGTTCGTTGTTATGTTTCCTCTATCATTTCTGATTTTGGATTAGCTTTTTCTTTTGGTTAACTGGGATCAGTGTCTGTCAATCTTGCTGATCTTTTCAAAAAGCCCTATCTTAGTTTAATTAATTCTTTGTTTTGTTTTCTTTGTTTCTATTTCACTAATTTCTTCTCTGATTTTTTATTTGCTTTCTTGGCTGCTGTGTGTGAATTTCGCTTGTTCTTTATTATCTAGAGTATTAAGTTGCAATGTTAAGTATTTATTTGTGCTTTTTCTGATATTTAATGTAGGCTCTAAGAGCTATAACCTTCCCACATAGGACTGCTTTTAAAGTATACCAGATTGTTTGTTGTGCTATATTATCCTTTTCATTTAGTTCCAGCCATGCTTTTATTTCTTCCTTAATTTCTTCTTTGACCCATGTGTTGTTTAACCTCCACGAGCTCCTGTAGTTACTAGAGCTTTTTTTGGTGTTGATTTTAAGCTTTATTGCACTGTGATTTGATAAAATGCATGAAGTTATTTCAAATTTTGCTTGTTGAGGTTTATTTGGTGCCCCAGTATGTGGTCAATTTTAGAGAAACTTCCATGGGCTACTGAATAGACAGTGTATCATTTGATGCTTGCATGGAATATTCAGTAGATGTGTGTTGTTTATTTAACATATGGTATCATTTAATTCAGATTTCTCTCTGTTTATTCTTTGTCTTCTTGACCTGTCTATTGGAGATAGCAGAGTATTTAATTCCCCTGTTATTTTCGAGTTGAGGTTAATCTTTGTCTTAGTGTCCTCCAGTACTGTTTTTAAGAAACTGGTTGCATCAGAGTTTGGTGTACCTATGTTCCTGGCTATAATATCTTCTTGGTCAATTGTTCCTTTGATCAGAATGAAGTGACCCTCTTTATCTCTTTTGATAAGTTTTAGTTTGAAATATATTTTGTCACACATTAGAATTGCAATCCCTGCTTCTTTCTTAGTGCCATTTGCTTGGAATAGTTTTTCTACCCATTCAGCTTAAGATAGTGCTTATCCTTGAAGGTGAGCTAAGACTCTTGAAGACAATAAAAACATGAATTTTGTTTCTTAACCCATTCAACTAGTCTTTGTCTTCTTCCTGGTATGCTTTGGACATTGATTATTTATACTTACTATTGAAAGATGTGTATTGGTTACTGTAATTTTAGTTTTTGTTTGCATTTTTGGTCTAATTTTGTTTCCACAATTATACCTTCGTTTAGTTTCTTTTGGTTGCCTCTTGGGTGTAGTCATTCCTTTCTTCAAGCCTTTATATTGCTTCAAGTATTCTCTGAAAGGTTGCTTTAGTGGACACAAATTCTTTCAGGTTAATCCCGTCATGGAAGATTTTTCTTTCTCCTTCAATTATAATACACGTTTGCTGGGTAAAGTATTCTGGGTTGGTATCTATGGTCATTTATAACTGGGAGTACTTTCGTCTAAGCCCTTCTGTCTTTCACAGTTTGCATTGAAAAATCCCTTGTAATTCTTATGGATTTTCCTTTTTTATGAGTTGTTTTACTCTTGCAGCTTTCAGTATTCTTTGTTCTGTCCGTTTAGCATTTTTATTAAGATATTCGATAAGGAGTTTCTTTCTGGTTCTGTCTATTTGGTGTTCGATGTGCTTCTTGTAGTTCTATGGGTATGTCTTTACTTAATTTGGGGAAATTTTCTTCTATAATTCTGTTTAAGATCTGGTAAATACCATTTATCCGAGATTCTTCTCCTTCTTCTATGCCTATGATTCATAAATTTGGTCTTTTCATGGTAATCTCACATTTCCTGCATATTACATTCATTTCTTAAATTTTTTTATGTTCTTTGTTTGAGTGAACTAATTCTTCAACTTTATTGTCAAATCTTCATATGCTTTTGTCCATTTCATGCACACTATTGGTGATGCTTTTTCCTGTCATTTCAAACTGGCTTACTGAGTTTTTCATATCATGCTTCATTTCACATTTCACACTGGGTTTTCTTCCCTATTTCTGTCTCTTTTGTGAATTCTGTCAGAATTTCACCCCTATCTTCTTTGATTTCTTGGAGTTGTTTGAGTGTTCTTTAAATTTGTTGAATGCCTTGCCATGGGTTATCACCAGAGTATTCTCACTATAGAACTCTTGTATATAACTGGTGATGTTTGGTAGGAACATGTTATTTTGGTATTTTTTATTATTGTTTTTTTATTGTGGTTTTGGCAAGTAGATTTCTTTTGTTGCTTGTGATTCTAGTATGAAACATATGCGTTACTTTGTTGAGTTGAAGTCTGATTCTGTTTGTATTGCTGTTGTGCCTTGGTTGGTTACTGATTGGTTATGAAAAGCTGGTTGGTCTTCAGGTTCTCTCTTTTGATTTTATACTGGAGGGACCAAATTTCTCCAGTCAGACTTCTACGGGACTCTCTATGAGAGTGAATTGACCCTCTCTAAGTAGGAGCATTTCAGAAGCCTCAGATGGATTGTGCCAAGGTCTAATAAGAGGAGATTGGAGATGGATTTTTCTGCTCCTTATTACTTAGCAGGGAAGCCTAAGCCCTGGAGCAGTGGGAGGGACTGTAGGTATTCCCAAATCAGGGAGATGGGCACAGAGTGATTTGGGAAGCTCATCTGGCAGAGGCTAACTCACAAGGGAGTCAGGCACTCTCAGGCATTCTCCAAAGATCTGGGCCTATACTTGTCAGTCTTTAAAAATATTTTTATCTTTAATTTATAGTTGAATATTAATAAAGGAAAGTTAATTAACTACATTACGGTATCAGTCTATATAGGAAGATTGCATTAATGAAGGAAATTTGAGACTACAACCTTATCCACTATCTTTTTATACCTTCTTCCTAAGTTGTAGTTCTCTTTTAATAGAAAATTATTCTCAAACATTTTCACATTGTATTAAAGACACTTTGACTTATCTACTCACCACAGAGAGTACCCTAATTTATAGCATACTTCCAAACAGTAGGTAATTATATTTGTCCAAATTTCAATAATATAAACTTGCCATAAGGGGCCAGGTATGGTAGTGTGCACCTTTATTCCCAACTCTCAAGAGGGAGAGGCAGGTGTAGCTCTGTGATACTGAGACTAGCCTGATCTACAAAACAAAAACAAAAACAAACCAAAAACCTAATCAAAACAAAACCAAACTGCCATAAATAAAGAAATTATGTAACATTTCTTATAGTAAGTTCTGGTTTAGACATGCTTACATTCTAAGAACAAAGTGGTGATGAAATGAAAACATTATTTCATTCATCAACAATGTTTTTTCTATGAACCAGAGAATTATTAATAAACGGAATTGAAGCCAGGGGCTTGATTGGCACCACATACTTATGCTCCAGTGCAGTTGGGATTTCCATTCCTGTCTTTGATCTGAACTAAAAATGTTCCACTCAGTATTTGCTACCTGTGCTGAGTTCACAGCTTGAAAGGGGAGATATAGAGGCATTTTCCCTCCCACACAGAGAAGAAAGATTTTAAAATGTTGTTAACACCTGACTGAAGAATTATATTACTAAATATAAACATCTCAATCTAGTATGGTTTCCTCCAGGATGCGTTGCCTGTATAGCCATGCAAGATGCAATAACTCAATAAATAATATTATCAAATAAAATAAAAATGCATATTTATATGACTAGATTCATACAAAAGCATTTGATGAAATTCAGCACACATTTCTGGTGAATTTTAATAAAAATAGACTAGAAATGGACTTTTTCAAGAGAATAAATGGGATATAATACGAAATGCCATCAAATACATAATGTTCTTCTGAAGAATTTGGTAAAATTAAGAATAAGGCTATAGAGGTATAATGGAGATTAGTAAGAGAAAATTCAGCTAAAATAATAACTGAAAAATAAGAACAAGTTTTTGAAAGGAAATGGAAAATCTGTCCTTTTTTCGTGATATTATTGTTTGTATCTATAGTTTAATATGAATTAAAAATATATATCTTGAAGTTCACTAACAGCAGTCTATTTAGACTTAAGACCCACTCAATAGATGGGAATCTCTGCATGGTGCTATTAATATAGCCATGTACCCATGGTTGGAGAGGTCATAGACCCTAGAGGAGAACCTACTACTGCCACTTTCCTTAAACCATGTAATTTATTACTGTAGTCTAAACACTTACCTTTTATTCACATATAACAAGCCAACAAGCAACACAGACTTTCCTTCAGGTCCTGCTTCCACATTTTGTTCTTTGAGCTCCTATACTGGCTGCCCTCAGTGAGGGATAATATTTAATCCAGATAAGTCCTTCCCTCCGCCATGTTGCTTTCAGTCAGTGTTTCATCACAGGAATGGACACAGACCTAAAACAAGACGTAATATTTCAACTCAATATCTTGTTTTTAATACATATCCATTTAAATAATCCAGTCATAGTATTTATAATATCTCAAGATATTAGTATGTCACAAGGAATTCTTTCCTTTTATTATTATTTTAGTTTTATATATCCATCGGGTACAGGGTGATAATTGAGTGCATGTATAAAATTTGTGATGATCAATAAAGGCAATTAAAAATTTCATCTTCTTAAATATATTTAATATTTTCATTTACATGTAACACTTTTCAAAAACATTGTATAGATGCTAAATTTTGATGTTGCAATAGTGATTCAATATACATTGTGTACAATGTCATAATTTTCTCATTTAGTTTGACACAATACCACATATAACAATATCTTTCACCACACAAAGAAACTGTGTTTTTCAACAGATGAAGACTAATTAAAAAGTTCTACAGCTGGTCAAAATACAGAATAAATGACCATGGGTTGTCTTGCCCCAACTGCTATATCCACAATGCAAATCAAACACCTAACACTTGAGGAACATTCTGGAAGAGGGGCAGGATGGTTTCAGGAGGCTGGGAACTTGGATGCCTGAGGAAAAATAGTGTCTTCTACACATTTCTGCAAAACTGCTCCCATGAAATCTCAACAATATGCTTGCCTAAACAAGACCTTCGTTGTGACAATACCAGTTGACATGTTAATGCTGATGGGGGGAACATCAGAGTGTCCCACCTCTAAATGAAGAGCTATAGGCTATCATCACTGACTGCTGCCAAAGGGAGAATCAGTTTTCTTTAGGGAGGAGCTACTTGCTAGTTTATCCAATATCAACAAGTAATGTCTAAACTGCATTGTTATTCACCTATAACCTCTTATTTCTTGTTTATCCTCTAGCTCTCATGTTAATATAATATAAAACCGAGTCCAACTTTAAAAGACCCATCATCTTTGATAAATTCAACAGTTAGAATATAATAAGAGATTATGTTAATCTTGGAAAATAACAGCTGTAGGTTCTCCTCTAGAGTCTATAACATCTCCAGTCATTTGTACTTGGCTATGTTTAAAGTACCACACATGAATTTGCTCCCTTTACATAGGTCTTACGTACAATATGTTAGGTGTTGATTATTCCCCAAATAAAAGTACCACTACTGCACCAATAGAGCTAATTTGCTGGCCTGTTGTTGTTTTGTTTATTAGGATTTACAGATGGTAGGATCATTGATTTGTTTTCCCCTCTGGTACCTTGTATAGTATATTCTGATACTATGAGAGCTAGTCTTCAGTGATAAAGCTTCCAGGTCATTTCAAGATTAATTCCTCCAAGTTATGTGTCCTATGTGTGCTGTGGCTTGAACAGTAGGGGCTTACCCTCAGGTTCCAGGAGGAAATCATGGGCTGTAGCAATGGCTTATTGGACTACCCTGACTAATAACTTAAAGGAAGGATTACCATGCCTTACACTGTAATGTTTGTTTTATCACATTCAGCTATACACATGCACTTCTATATGTTATATTTTTTTGAGTAGACTTAATAAATAATACATATCCCTTTGGACTTTCATATAACCAAGGCTTGTTTATCTCTTTTTATTCTCTCCCCCTGTAAATCCTTCTCTCCTCCCTCCCCAGTTAAAGTGCTGCCATTTACCCCTTGATAAATCCTGTGTCTTGGTATGTAAATCTCTTGAGATCATTCTTTCCCTGTCCCCATGGATTCTTTCTAATTTCCTGGCTCCTGTGGTTACAACAAGATATATATATTCACATCTTAAGATTTGACTATAAAATCGAGAAATGAAAAAGAAAGAGTATCTGTCAATTGTTTTGTCTGAGTCTGGGTTACTTTGCTCCATATAATAATTTATTTTTTTAATTGAATTTGTGTATTTCAAACAGAAGAGCTCAAACAAGCTTAACCATCTTTATACCCCCATCCCTACTGGCACGCTCCCATAGCCCCCCCCCCACTGGAGCCCATATATTCGGTCATCCCTATTAAGGCCCAGTGGGTTGTCAGTGTCCCCAGCCATTCCCCAGTGCAAGTCCATCCAATAAGTCTAATCAGTTTATCCAGAGTTTTGTTTTAGGAAGATTAGTTCTTCTTCATCTAGCAGCAATCAGTTGCCAACGTTCCTTCAGATAAAACTGAGGTTTGTTGTTCACTTTCCCAGCTGGGTTATTGCCTGCCTGTGTTTGCATGGGACTTGAGTATACTGACACCAATGCCATAGAATCATATGAGCAGGTTCCCAGGAGCTAGTAGGACTCTGTTTCCATATAGTCATAGACTCCCTCCCTGACTCTTACACTTTGGATATTTGTGATCTTTTATTTTCTTGGCCCTCTACTGCATGAGTAAGCTTCATTCATTATTGAGAACAGAGAAATTCATTAGTGTCCACCTTATTATCCCTGTTCTACATTCCTTGAGCCATAGGTGTAGAGGTTGCATAACATATGTGCCACTTAAGCTTGAACAATTCATAGACAATATCCATGTGACCAGTTGTCTTGCTTGGAAATAGCCTCTGACTGGTGCAAAATGAGCTTCTTTGATGAGTGGTGACTGGGGTATTTGTCTGTAAATATAAGGATACATACTTTTCACATAGTAAGAAATCACATTAGTCCAGTGATATGATAGTCTTGGAGTTTTCTATAAGATCTATGGCCACTCCAGCCTTATGTATTAGGTTATGTTTACATTATTAGACCTGAGTTCCCTCCCTTTGAGTGGGAGTTTAGTCAAACTAGGTAGCTGCTGATTGCCCCAATATAAGAGTGTCACTATTGCACCAATGACATGTGCTGTGCTGGCCATTTGGTTATTGGTCTTGAAGTTGGTGTTGGGTCATCCATTTATGTTTTCCCTTGCCACCTTCATAGCACTCTTCAAAGTTATGAGAGCTAGCCTCCACGGAAAGTGGTAGCAGGTCAGTTGTATCTCTATTGCTCCAAATCCTGTGTACGAAGTGTGTTCTGTCTTCATCAGTAGAGTCTTATCTTTAAGTTCTGGGAGGCCATCAAGGGTTGTAGCAATGGCCTGAGCAATTTTGGGAGTCTCTTGGACCACCCTGGCAAACAACTCAAAAGAAGGTATACCTGTCTGGCACTGTTTCTTGTTATATAGCCTTTAGCTATACACATGGACTTATGTAGAGATAATGTATGTATAATTCGTCAGTAGGTTGTTGGACTATTAGTTCCCTCTGGTTTTTTAAATCTAGTGAGGCATTATTTATTCTCTCTCTCTCTCTCTCTCTCTCTCTCTCTCACACACACACACACACACACACACGCACACACACACTTCCACCATAGTTTCCCCATTTAAAGTGTCCCATTTATCCCATTTCTCCCATGGTAATACCTGTCACCTAATGGTCCCACTTCTCTTGAGCTCTTTCTATCTCTCTATCCCCAAGGTTCCTTATATAACAGTCCCTCCCCCTCCCTTTTAAATAACCCCATTTTTATCCATTTATCCCTTAGTAAATATGTTTCCTTCTGTTCTTCTCTCCTTTTTTTTTCCTTTACCTCCCTGGTTACTTTTCATTATCCTGGTTCCTATTGTTATGTCTGGATACATACTAACTTATAAGGATTTGGTGCTAGGATACACATATGAGGGAGAACATAAGTTGTATGTTTTCCTGAGTCTGTGTTACTTCACTTAGTATAACAGTTTCTATTTCCATCCACTTACCTGCAAATTTCATGATTTCATCTTTCTTTACTACTGAGTAGAACTCCATTGTGTAATTGCATCACATTTTCATTGTCCACTCGTCAGCTGAGGGACACTTAGGCTGCTTCCATCTCTTAGCAATTGTGAAAAGAGCAGCAATAAACATGGGTGTACAAGTTCCTCTGCAATAGGATGAGTCCCTTGGGTATATGCCAAAGAGTAGTATAGCTGGGTCAAATCGTGGGTTCATTTTTAGTATTTTAAGTGTTCTCCATGCTACTTTCCATAGGGGTTGCACAAGTTTTCAGTCCCAGCAGCAGTGGATGAGCATTCTCCTACACCCACATCCTCTCCAACATTTAGTATCATTTGATCTTTTGATTTTAGCCAGTCTCACTGGGGAAGATGAACTTTTAAAGTGGTTTCAATTTGCATTTCCCTAATTACTAACGATGTTGAGCACCTTTTAAGATGGTTCTTAGCCATCTTTATTTCTTCTTTTGAGAACTCTCTGTTCAAATCCTTAGCCCATCTTTTAATTGGGTTACTTGTTTTCTTGGTTCTTTGTGTTTTGAGTTCTTTATATACTCTGGATGTTAAACCTCTCTAAGATATATTACTGGTAAAGATTTTCTCCAAGTCTGGGTTTTCACTTCACTTCCTTGGTTGTTTCTTTGGATGTACAGAGCGTTTTAGTTTAATGAGGTCTCATTTGTTGATACTTGACCTTATACTCTGAGCGATTGATGTCCTGTTTAGAAAATACTTTCTTAACACCTATATCTAGTGGGTTATTGCCAATGGTTCCTACCAACAGTTTCAGAGTTTCAGGTTTCACATTGATGTGTTTCTTTGATCCATTTGGAGTTGACTTTAGTGCAATTAAAAAGATAGGGGTCTAGTTTCATCATTATAACAAGTGGAGATCCAATTTTGCCAACATCATTTGTTGAAGATGTTGTCTTTCCTCCAGTGAATGTTCTTGGCCTCTTTGTGACATATCAGGTGGCTGATACTGCATGTATCAGAATTTTTTGCATCTATGTTCATTGAGGATATGGGTCTATAGTTTTTTTGTTTGTTTTTTGTTTTTGTTTGTTTGTTTGAATCTCATATTTATGTCTTCAATTTTGTTCCATTGATCTGCAGGTCTATTTTTGTGCCAGTACCTTTTGGTTTTTATGACAATAGCTCTATAATATTATTTGAAATCTGGTCTAGTAATCCCCCCAGCATGGCTATCTGGGTTTTCTGGGTTTTTTTTTTTTTTTTGGTCTTTTTGAGGCAGGGTCTCCCTGTAGCCCCAGCTTTCCTGGAACTTATTATGGAGACCAGGCTGGCCTTGAACTCACAGGGATCTGCCTGCCTCTGGAGTGCTGGGATTAAAGGCATGCTTGGCTATCTGGGATTTTTTGTGCTTCCATATAAATCTTAAGATTTTTTTTTCCAATTCTCTGAAGAATGTCACGGAAAGTTTGATTGGCATTACAATGAATCTATAATGTCTTTTGGCAGGATGGTCAGTTTCACATTATTAATTCTTCCAATCCATGAGTATGGACGCTCCCGCCTCCCATCTTCTGGTGTCTTCCTCAATCTCTTTAAAGATTTACAATTCTCATTGTAGAGGTCTTTAATGTCTTTGTTCAGGTTTATTCTGAGGTTATTGTGGAAGCGAGTCTTTCCATGTACTCTTTCTCTGCTTGCTTGTTATTGGTGTATAGAAAGGCTGCAGACATATTTTAGATTAGTTTTGTAACCTGACAATTTACTGAAAGTATTAGTCATTTCTAGGAGCTTTCTGGTGGAATTTTGGGTGTCTCTTAGATATAATATCATATCATCTACAAGGGATAATTTGATCTTTTCTTTCCTAATTGTTACTCATTTAATTTCCTTCTCTTGTCTTATTGTTCTTGCAAGTGTTTCAAGCACTATGTTAAAAAGGAGCCTTGTCTGGTTCCTGATTTTAATTAGAATGCTTCCAGTTTTTCTCCAGTAAGAATCATGTTGCCTGTGGGTTTGTTGAAGTATTTTCCCTCCAGGACTTTGAACATAAAGACATGTTGAATTTTGTCAAAGGCCTTCTCTGCATCTATTGAGATGACCGTGTGTTTCTTGCCTTTGAGTCCATTTATATGATTTATGATGTTTATTGACTTACACATATTGGACCATCCCTGCATCTGGAATAAAGCCAACTTGATCATGGTGGATGATGTTTCTGATGTATGCGTGTGTGCAGTTTGCAAGTATTTTGCTGAGAATTTTTTGCATCTATGTTCATTTAGGATATGGGTCTACAGTTTTTTTGTTTGTTGTTTTTGTTTGTTTGTTTGTTTGAATCTTTACCTGATTTTGGTATGATATTGATGCTATCTACACAGAAGGAATTTGGAAGTTCTCCCACTGTTTCTATATTTTTGAATAAATTAAGTATTTTTGGATATAGATCTTCTTCAAATGTCTGGTAGAATTTTGTTGTAAATCCATCTTGTCCTGGACTTTTTATATTTGGGAGTTTTTGTATTACTGTTTCAATTTCCTTATGTGTTATGTGTCCATTTAAGCTGTTGATTACTTCTTGGTTAGTTTTTGGTGATTCCCATGATTTTAGATAACCATCCATTTCTTTTACATTTTCAAATGTAGTAGTGTATAGGTTTTTAAAGTATTTCATTATAATGTTCTGGATATTTTTGGTGTCTGTTGTGATGTTTCCCCTTTCATCTCTGATTTTGTTGATCTGGAGGTGCTTTTTCTTTCTTTTGGTTAATTCTGCTAAGGGTCTGTCAATATTGTTTATGTTTTCAAAGAACCAGCTCTTGGATCCATTGATTCTTTGTATTGTTCTCTTTGTTTCTGTATCATTAATTTCTGCTCTGATTTTTGTTATGTCTTCTTGTCTGCTGGGCTTCAGTTTCATGTGTTGTTGCTTTTCACGTGACTTGAGTTGCAATGTTAAGTCATTTATTTGTGTTCTTTCTGAGTTTTTAGTATAGGCACTTAGAACCATAAACATCCCTCGAAGGGCAGCATTTAGCGTGTCCCAGAGGTTTTGTTGTTTTATACTGTCCTTTTCATTTAGTTCCAGGAATACTTGTCTTAATTTCTTCTTTGACCCATTCATCATTCAGGAATGTTTTTTATTCTTCATGTGTTCATGTTCTTGGGATTTCTTCCAGTGTTGATTTTAAGCTTTATTTCATTGTGGTCTGATAGAATGCATGGAATTATTTCAATATTTTTGTATTTGTTGAGACTTATTTTGTGCCCCAATATGTGGTCAGTTTTGGAGAACGTTCCATGGGGTGCTGAATAGAAAGTATATTCTTGGGGCTGGCGAGATGGCTCAGCATTTAAGAACACTGGATGTTCTTGCAAAAGACCTGGGTTCAAATCCCAGCACCCAAATGGCCACTAACAACTGTCCATAACTCCACTCCCAGGGGATCTGACAGCTTCTGCTGACCTCCACTGGCATTACACGACATAGGTGTACTTACTTAAATGTAGGCAATACATGCGTACATGTAAAATATAATAAATAAAATTTAAAAAAATTTAAAAAGTATATTCTTTGGTGCTTGTGTGGAATATTGGGTAAATATCTATCTATTAGGACCATTTGATATATGGTATTATTTAATTAAGATGTATCTCTGTTTTTTCTCTGTTCTGTTGACCTGTCTAATGGAGACAAAAGGTATTGAAGTCCCCTACTATTAATGAATTAATTTGGGTCTTAAAGTCCTGTAGTACTGTTTTTATGGGGTCGGGTGCACAACAGTTTGGTCAATATATGTTCATGATTGTAATATCTTCTTGTTCAGTTGTCTCTTGGATTAGAATGAAGTGACCCTTTTTACCTCTTCTGATTAGTTTTAGTTTGTAGTTTATTTTGTTGGATATTATAATTACAACTCCAATTTTTTGCTTAGTACTATTTGCTTGGAATGTTTTTTCCATCCTTTCACATTAAGGTAGTGACTGTCCTTAAAAGTGAGATGGGTTTCTTGCAGACCACAAAAAGATAGGTTTTGCTTCTTAATCCATTCAATTAGCCTGTATCTTTTGATCAGGGATTTCAGTCCATTGATAAAGCTATTAATGAAAGATGTGTATTGATTCCTGTCATTTTGATTTCTGTTTGCATTCTTGGTCTAACTGTGTATTTCCACAGTTATGCCTTCATTTAGTTTCATTCTATTCCTCCTTGGGGGGTATAGCCTTTCCTTTCTTCAGTTCTTTCTATTGCTTCAAGAATTCTCTGAAAAACTGGTTTTGTGGACATGAGTTATTTCAGCATTCTAATGTCATGGAAAATTTTTCTTTCCCTTGCAACTATAATAGACGTTTTGCTTGGGTAAACAATCATGGGTTGACATCTGTGGTCATTTAGAACTGGGAATGCTTTGTTCCAGTCTCTTCTGGATTTCATAGTTTGCACTGAAAAGTCAACTGTTATTCTGTTGGGTTTTGCTTTATATGTGACTTGTTTTTCTTTTGCAGCTTTCAGTATTCTCTCCTTTTTTCTGTACATTTATTGTTTTTACTATGATATGCCATGGAGAGTTTTTTTTGTGGTCCTGTCTGTTTCACATTCTGTTTGTTCCTTGTTGTTCTATGATCATGTCTTTCTTTTAATTTTGGGAAATTTTTTTTAATCCTGTTGAAAATACAGTCCTGCTATCCTGAGATTCTTTTCCTTCCTCTATGCCTATGATGTGTAAATTTGGTCTTTTTATGCTGTCACACATTTCCTGCATATTCCATTCCTGTGTTTTCTTAAATTTTTCATAATTTTTACCTGAGGGGTCTAATTAGTCAGCTTTGTCTTCCAGTCTTGATATTCTGTTTTCCATTTCATCTATTCTATTGATGAGGCTTTCTCCTATCATTTCTAATTGGCTTATTGAGTCTTTCAGTTCCTTCTTTATTTCAGCTTGAGTATTCTTGAATATATCTAATTCTTTTCTCAATTCACTCAGAAGTTTATCCTTATATTCATTCAGTTCTTTGATTCCTTTTTGTGCTTTTTAAATCCATTGAATTTTTTTTGCTTATAATTGCTCTTTTGTATTCCATGTCTTGTGTTATATCTAGGGAGTTCTCATTGATCTCTTCAACAGGACTGTTGGTACTTGGTAGTGATATATTATGTGGGTTTTTCATGTTATTTTTCCACTGTGACTTTGGCATGTGGATTTCTTTTGTATTTTTTGATTCTTATTTGAGACTTAAGCTTTCTTTTGTTGAGTTTAGGTCTATTTGTATACTTACTATGCCTTTGTTGTTCACTTGTTGGGTATGAAAACCTGGTTGGACTAGGCTTCAGGTGCTCTCTTCTGATTTTGTATTGGATGGGTCAGTAATTCTGCTGCTCAGGAGTTCCCACCAAACCCCAAGTCATGTGAGGATCAGATGCTCTCAGGCTTCCTCCTAAGGTCTAGAACCCTCTAGTCAGCAGGCACAGTACAATTTGCAAGGCTTGCTATGTAGAGTTAGGATTCAGGACTCTCAGGCAGTCAGTGAATGAGGCTGGTATCAAGAATCCAGGGAAAGCAGGGACGGAACCTGGTCTCAGGAATCCCAGGCAGGTTGAGGTTGGGGACAATCACAGATGAAGGCTAGTATCAAGTATGCAAAGGTAAGTTGTGTTGGAAGCAGGCTGTGAGGATTCTTCATTCTAGTTCCAGAGGGACCTAGAATGAAGAACTGGGTTGGTCTGAGTTCAAAGGAACAGGAAGAAGTGGGGAATCTGGGCCAAGTGGTGAATCCAGAGGTCTAGGGTGCCAAGAGAAGAAGTGAGCCAGTGCACTCGCTAGAAGGAGAAAGAGGATGTGGGGGTTGGGAGTTTAAATCAGGTTGTGGGAATAAAGGTGCAATAGGTGCAGTCAAACTTACCAGGGAAGGAGGCTGACCTCAGAATTCCCAGCCAAGTTGTGATTGGGACAGCCAGGAATGAAGGCTGGTCTCAGGTGTGCAAAGGCATAATGGGAGAGAGGATAGGCTTTGAGGGCTCCAGGGAACTAGACTAAAAATTCGGGTTGGTCTGGGTGTGAAGGATCACGAAACAGTGGGGAGTCTGGGACAAGAGGATAGTCCAGAGGTCTGGGGTGCCAAGAGAAGAGGTGGGCCCCCACACTGAAAGGAGAACACATATAAAAATTTCTATTTTCATTCATTTACCTGCAAATTTCATAATTTCACTTTTATTTATGCTGAATAGAAGTCCATTGTGTTAATGCACCACATTTTCTTTATCCATTCATCAGCTCAGGGACACTTAACATCATTAATATTTCATAGTTACTATGAAAAGAGCAGCAATAAACATGCCTGAGCAAATATCTCTATAGTAGGGTATTGAGTCCTTTAGGAATATGACAAAGAGTAGTATAGCTGTATTGTATGGTAGATGTAATTTTAGTTTACTTTTACAGAAAAGTAAACCTCTCACCACTCATCAAAGAAGCTTATTTTCACAACAAATCTAAACTATTACAAATTTCTATGACAGTTCAAAATTCAGAGAATAAGGGACTATGACATGCTAAGTCTTAAGAGATACATCTACAATGCAAATCCTACATCTATGTTTCAAAGGAACATCATGGAAGAGAGGGTGATAAGATTATTATAGCCAGATGAATAAGACAGCTGCTGCTGCTTAACATATTTTAGTCATGATAAGAAAGATACACCAATGAAATTTCCACAGTATGGTAGTCTAACAAGGTCTGAACAATAATAAAACCAGTTGACATGCCAAGGATGATGGGCAAAATTTTGCAGGTACCCACCTATATATGAGGAACTACAGGTAATCAAAGGATGCTTATATAGAATCAGTTGTCTACAAGAACTATCTCTCTTAGAGATTATCTAATACCACCCAAAGTGGGCAACCCTTAACACAAGTACACATGAGCACCACTAATATATACATATATAATATTAACATAATATACTATTATATAATATATTACTATAATATATAATGCATATACATATATATAATATCAAAGGAGGAGGACAGGAAATTAAGAGGGGCTGTGGTTGGTATATGTGAGTAATTGGAAGGGGACTGAGAAGGGTGGAATTAATGAAAATTTAATACTCATATATGAAATTTTCAGAAAAAGTTTAACATATCTTGAAAAAATCCAAAGTCTCTCTGCTGTGGGTTCTTCTAAAACGAAATAAGTTATACATTGTCTTATTTCAAAAAGGAAGTACAAGGGAATTATTCTAAATAATGCAAAGCAAAACCCTAAATCTAGCATTGTGATTATAGTCCTTAAGCACAATATCCAGTATTTACAAATCTTACATGATCTTTACACTCTTAAAGGCTTGAGAAGGTTCTACTTTTGTCACTCTACCACTCACAGGACACACATACCTTCTGTGGTAGGCTCAGACCAGCTCCAATCCATATATGTCACTGTCTGTGGTGGTCATCCAATGTTCTTGACTCCTTCAGTATCCTGTAGTCTCCACTGAAACTGAGGCTACACCTTCACTAACTGCCTTTCCTGGACTATCACAGTGCAAAGCCTTAGGTTCTCTCCATAACCCTTTAGTCTTTGGATTTCCACTGCAACTGAGGCTACATCTGAGCCATTGCCCTTTGTTCACCTTCCTTCAGGTAGACTTCTACCATGCCATACAGTGATAAGCCTCAGCTGCTACCCAAGGCACCTTCATGCCTTCAAAACCAGTACCAGGTGGAAGGTTCTTACAGATTAACAGGTTTGGCTGCCAGCTTGAGATGCAGCCTTGTATACCTGGACCATAGCTTTTGTGTATGAAACATGAGAAAATACTTCCCAGAAGAATTTCCCCAATGCCACTGGTTTCTTATCAATTGCAACTGATTTTTCTACCCCAGCTAACCAGGATCAATTGTCCTACTAAACCAAAAATTTTACTTTGTGTCTTGTTAATTGCAAGTGATTTTTCACTCCCAGTGTGCTAGAAACCACAGATCCTAATTATAAGAATGGCCCAGATAGAGTCTTTGTGGGACTCTGAAACTACCCCCTGAAACTTTAAAAGCCAAGACTCTAACCTCCACATTTCCCTCAGCATTATCCTCCAAGTTCCCACAACAGTTCATTAAACTCTGAGAACTCAATGATTTTCTAGTCCAAATCTCCCCAAATCCAACTTCCTTTACCAAAAGTTTCTAAGGCATAAAAGCCATATGATTAGGGCTATCACAGCAATAGCTCACCTACTATCTGGTACTAATTTCTGTCCTAGATTTTTTTCTGTTATTGTAATAAAACATTGACAAAATGCAAATTGGGAGAGGGAAGTGTTTGTTTGGTTAAAGGTTACAGTCCCTCACTTTGTGAAACCTGCATAGGAATGTGGAAATAGGACCTGAATCAGAGATGATGGAGGAACACTGCTTACTGGCTGGTTTCCTCCGACTTGCTCAGCTACCTTCTTTATATAGCTCTGGCCCATTTGCCTAGGGAAAGCACTATCCACAGTGGGCTGAGCACTACTGCATCAATTAACAGTCAAGAAAACGCACCACAGAAATGCCTAAAGGCCAATCCAATAGATAAAATTCCTCAACTGAAGTTTCCTCACCTCAAGTGTCTTTAGTTTGTGACAAGGTGACAAAATCTAACCAGCATATGTGCTTAATCCTTTTACATTATGACATAATTTATATAAACTTATTAAAATGTGCAAAACTTAACTCATAAAAATAGCAATGGAAATGGTACTCAACAAATTGGTGATCACCTTCTGAAGAGAAAGGGAAGGAAATAATATCAGAGTGACAGACATATAATAATCATGTTTTCTTCATATCAAAAATCTTAGGTGACTATTGTAAAATGCAGATATTTGTTAATGATGGATCCAGATATCCTAAATATTTCCTTTTTATGTTTTAAAACATGAACATTATATTATATGTATTTTTCTCTCTTACAATTCTTGAAAATTATTTCTCAAATAGAAAGACTGAGTAAAATTTTATGGGATTTTAAGAATTTGATGCATGTTTTGAGTTTGTTCTTAAGTTTTTATCAACTTTTATTTCCAGTAACAGTGTTTAAGGAGAAGTTTGACATTTTCATAAATAAAATGGTATTACCATTATGCATAGATTGCATTTACAAAAATGACAACTTGATTCTTTATAAATATGTATTTTATCTTAATTTGTTTTCTGGAAATGTGCGTATATTTTAAGTCTGACTAGTTTTATTTTTTATTTTGTAAGTTGCCAATGAATATCATTTTCCTAAGGTTGAATCAACATTAAGTTTTGACATAGTCAACAATCATTGCATTTTCAATTTAAAAGTTTTTATTTTGACTGAATCCTACTACGTAACAAGGACTAGCTTAGAATTCACAATTGTATTGCTCCATGCTCTGCTGTGCTGGGATAGCATATTTGCTCCATCAAGCCTGTGTATCAGTTTAAAATGTTATGAGTTTTGACAAATGTATTGACCCATATAACCATCATGGAAAATATAAACTCTACTGCCCCATATAATTCTTACTCTCCTTGGCAGTTACTTTTCTCCACCTTACCCCATGCAATCATTGGATGGATTTCCACAACTATCAGTTAATCTTGACTCTCTGACATTTGTAACACAGAATCACACTGTGTGTGCTTCCTTGGTTATGCTTCTTTCTCTCAGCCCAAAGAGTCAATTTTTAAAGTGTATACTTTTTTGTTTGATTAGTAAAATTTCATATAAGACCAATTTCTTGCATTTTATAAGCATTCCATATTTAAGTTTGTCCTTACTCTTTTAAATTTATTGTAAATGAGAAGGTATCTGTGCTATCTATCTAGTAAATTGTATATTTATTCCCCTTTGGGAATCATAACTTTCCATTCAAGTAACTTGGATATCTTTCAGTATCTCTAATCAAAGTTTTTTCTTTCAATGTATATTTATATTGATTTTTTGCATTTCATACAGTACATACTAATAATATTTAGAACTCCTTCCCTGTCTGCAAACTCCCATAGCCTAATGAAAGGTTTTCATGTATTTTGTCATATATGTTAAGGCCTATCAAGTCAAATTTGCATAGCCAGATATCCTTTGGAGTGTATTCATCCACTGGACACTGTTCAGACTATCTTAATATCAGTCATTCAAGGAAGACCAACTCTTTCTCATCCAGCAGTTATCAGCTGTCAGTAGTTCCTCAGCTAAGGCTGAAGTCTTCTGTCCATTTCTCCAGTTCTGTGCTGGGTTTTTTTCTGATTGAGTTTGCATGGATTTTTGTATGTTGTCACCATTGCTGTGAGTTCATATCAGCAAGTTGCCAGAAGCCTGGAAAACTCTTGTTTCTTTACACTCATGCATCACCCCTGATTCTTAAGATCTTTCCACCCCCTCTTTCACATTATTCCCTGAGCTGTTGATGGGCGAGGTTTAACATAGGAGTCCTACCCAGGGAAACACAATCTGTAGTCTCTTATTCTCTACATTTTCACCAGTTGTGGCCTTCTGTGTTCATCGCCCACTGTTGCATGTAGAATCTTACTGTTGAGAGTTGAAAGATGCATTGATATTCTCTCTAACCTCTGTTCACTATGTTCCCTGAGCCTTAGGCATAGAGGCTCCACTGTAGATGTATGATTTAGGGCTAGGCATCTCCCAGACACTTATTCTTTACGTGAACAGTTGCTGGGTTCTGTAATAGTCACCATTTGTTACAAAAAGAAGCTTCTTTGATGAGTACTGATTGGTGTCATTTTCTGTAAATATAAGCATATATATTTAACATCCAGTAAGGAATTTTATTTTTCTAGGAATGTGCCAGAAGTAGCATTTGTTCTAATCTCTATGATCTCTCCAGTCATGTGTGTTTGACTATCTTTACAGTGCCACAAATGACTCCCTCCCATTAATAGGGCTTAAGTTTGATTAGGTAGCTATTGTTTATCCCTAAGATAAAAGTGCCACTACTGCACCACTATAGTTTGCTGTTCAGGTCATTTTTGTGGTTATTAGGCTTTAAAGCTGGGTGTGGATCACTGATTGATTTTCTTTCTTATCAGGTTACATACTGTACCTTAAAACTCTGAGACCTAGTTTTCAGCAAGAAGGTTTCTAGGTCCATTCCATTGCTCCAAGTCCTGTGCTTGAAATATAGCCTGTCTTCAGCAATAGGGACTTACCTTCAAGTTCTGGGAGGCAATCAAAGGGTGTAGCAGTAGAAAGTGTAATTTTGGGAGTCTCTTGGACTACCCTGACCAACAACCCAAAGGGAGGCTTCTCCTGTCTTGCACTGTGTTTCTTATTAAATAACTTATAGCTATACACATGCACTCATGTACAGATTTTTTGTGTGTTTTTTTCATTGGGCTTTTGAATGAGCACATTTCCCTCTTTTTACACCACCTCAACATTTTTTATCTCTCATCACTCTATCCTTATCTAACCCTCCCACTACACTCCTCAGGTAAAGTAGCCCCATTTTCCCCATTTTTTTTTCATTGATAACACCTGTCTCCTCTTATTTTTCAAAATTCATAAAAATGGATAAGTAGAATAACTCTAGTGTGTAGTGTCTTACTGTATACGAATAGGCTAGTGAAGTTGTTTGTGTTTAAAATGACATAATGATGGAGGATATTTCAATTACATTTATAGTCAGTTAAATGATTGCTAACACCACCTGAGTGTTGGATAAGAATGGTCTTTCCCTTGGGAAAACTTAATAAAAATAGAATACATAGCAATGAACAAGATACAAAACGTGTACCCACATACTCTACAAACCTAAGAAGATCCATTTCTAGTTCAATATGACAGCAGTCACATAAAATATTTACTATATTCTTACCTCCCTATTTTTTAAGAACTCACCAGGAAGGCAGAAATAAGATTAAGTATTCTGCGAGCAAAACATGAAGAAATCAAAGTAAAGGATAATTATCAGTCATGTCTTTGCCTTGGTTATAATGAGGAAACTTGAACTTAACAACTATCAATTTCAGGAGCTTGGGTCAAAGGAATTTATTTCTTACTCCAAGTCTGCTGCAAATTATGCTGGTTTACGTGTTGTGTTCATCTCTGTTCCTGGTCAGGTATTCACAGGCTAGTCCCACACTATTCTGGTCTTCTCTTAAGATCCATTAAGTCAGTCTTGGACATAGAATAAATATATTTAAATGGTTCAGTTCTTAGGTGGTTTTTCCTATATTAAAAGGGAGGTGGAATAGGCACATGGAAGACAGATTCTTGCTGGCAAAAGAATATGTTGAAATATTTTAATTTATGTGTGAGAAATTAACACTGAGCAATTAATTATATTTTGTTTTCTGTTGCAGAAAGACATGGGAAGGGTGAAGAGGTGACTTAAGATGCAGCTCGAATTTTAAATAAATAAGTTGGATTTGACATATAAAATGTATGAAAATTTTGAGGAGAGTCACTAAAATGATCAGAGAATTTATCTTTGGAGAATGGCCACCACAATATTTGAGGCCCAAATTTAGGAGGAGAAGAAGTAGTATAAAAACATATATAAATATGTATGGTTCAGTGATAAGAAAATAACTAAATCTCATCTATGCCTATTGACTTCTGACTTTGCTTGTGTGTGATCACATTTGCAGAATATTAGTAAGCATACACAGACACATGATTATGATGTTTTTATTCTGTACTAGTAAGATACATGTAATTAGTTTTTTATTACTGCATTTTAACAGAAAATAGTTATCATTTTACATTAAAATTATATTTTTAAAGAAGTGATTCTAACAACTATCACCTGTTCAGTTTTCTAGAAAACTGTTATTTTCCATTTTGAAAAATACAATTGACTGATGAGTTAAAATCACATTACTTACTTTATTAATGTATAAAACTATCTTAATAGTTATTTCTCTCTAATAAAAAATATATATATTAATTTACTCAGTTATTTTGTTTTTTAGTTAATATGTTGTTCATTTAAGGTTGAAATTTTTAGTTAAATATTCTTTGTTATTGTATATGTATTTTGAAATTACTATTTAATTTGTAGGTCAGTTTCAGCTGTTTGAAAAAGTATAGAACCGATATTTTTGTTATTTTATTTTTCAAATGTCCACTTTTCTTTTTGCAATAATTTAAATTTGTTATTTTACTAATTTTCAAGTTTGAAGTTGTTTCGCTTGAGTACTTTGTTCTCTGAGCCAGGATTCTATTGTTTCCCTCAAAAATTATCTAAAGTTATATTTCAAATTATAGCTCAGAGAGTTTTTTTAAAAAATTAAAGTTATCTACTCAAAAATATCTGTTTTGGGGGCTGGGGAGATAGCTTATAGGTTAACGGCACTGCATGTTCTTGCAGAGGACCCCGGTTCAGTTCCCAACATCTACATGGTGGCTAACAACTGTCCTTAATTCCAATTCCAGGGAATTTAATGCCCTCTTCTGGTTTCTGTGGGTATTATGTGACACAGGTGCACTTACATTCATGCTGAAAAATGCTCATATACATAAAATAAAATTTTTAAAATCAAAAAATATTTTTTTAAGCTGGGCATGGTGGCATACCCCTTTAATCCCAGCACTTGGGAGTCAGAGGCAGGCAGATATCTGTGAATTCAAGGCCAGCTTGGTCTACATAGTGAGTTCCAGGTCAGCTGGGACTACAGGGAGACGATGTCTCAAAAGAGAAAAGACAAAAAAAAAATTTTAAATGCGATTTTGTTGCAGGCTACTGGGTTTGAAAAATTCTGATTTCTTGGACTTGAGAGATGGCTCAGCATTTAAGAGCACTCGTTGCTCTTTCACAGGACCCAGGCTCAATTCCCAGCACCCACATGCATAGAACCTATTATTTCACAGCAATCTTCCTGACCTGTTTCTTCCTGCCCCCTGTTCTGTGATATTTGTGATCAATCAGAGTAGGAATGTATGATATAAATGTTACATTTAGGGCTCAGTATTCCCAAACCAGTTATTCTCTACAATTTGACCAGTCATCAGTCTTGATAGTAACCAAAACATTTTGCAAAGTTAATTATTTCTTTTTTTGTGACTGAACTCAGAGTCTGTCACATGTTGAGCCATAGCCACCAGCACTTGGAATAGTTTTATTTTCTCTCACTGCATCCCCACATGGGACTGGTCACTGAGTCCTGGACCTCAAGCTCATCAAATGCTACATCTTTTAGCTACGGTTCCAGCACTTAAAAAAAAATTACTTCCAAGACTGTGATTTTTATGTCTAGAAGTTCAATTAGGTATTTTACATTTCTGTAGGATACAAGAAAAGGAACTCTTGGTCTGTAGAGGAGTGTTAGAAAAATTATGGAAAACCTCTTGGTGCCTAGGTGCAACACAGGTCATGGAAAGCTCCTAGGGGCATGCAAATGACTTGGCAGAGGTAATAGAGATGGCAAAGCACAGGAGGTGTGTGAAGGTAAATTTTTCACGGGTCTGGGAAAGCTCAGAGATCTGAGGATCCACAAGGAACCTAGCTTAGCAGAGATGGAAGGGTGGTTCAGGGGAATGTGGGAAAGCTTTCATTTAATTTTGTTTGTTTTTAGTTATTATTTTTTACAAGTGAGACAACTTATTATCTGGCATCTTTTTCTTTGTTCTGATGATTCCTGTAGACATCTGAAATCTGTCTAGCAGTTTTTTCCTGATCTCTCTGTCCCTTATGTGTTAGCTTGTTTTCCCTTCATCATGGTTTTCTCCACCATTTTTAGCCTATCCATGCCTTGCTGGACCTGATGGCCCACAGTCTTGGATCCTCCTCTGATGTGACAAGGCCTGATTTTCTTTGAAGTCCTCTCTAAATATTTGTCATGGTGCCAACACTCTGCCATTCTGGAGGTACAGTTGCCGTGGTGTTCTACTGTCGTGACAAAATATTCTGACCAATACCAACTTGGAGAGGAAAGGATTATTTCACTTACATCTCCTGAGTAACAGTTCATCACTGAGGGAGCTCAAATTAGAACTCAGGGCAGGAACCTGGAGGCAGGAGCTGAAGCACAGACTATGGAGTAATGCTACTTACTGGTTTGCTCCTCCAGCAAGTGCTCAGCCTGCTTTCCTATACAACATAGACCCACCTGCCCAGAGCTGGCACCACCCACAGTGGACTGGGCACTCCCACATCACTTAATAATCAAGACTATGCCCCAAAGACACGGCCATAGGCCAGTCCAATGGAGGCAATTCACCAAATGAGGCTTCCTCTACCCAGGTGTGTCAGCTTGACAGCTAAAGCTATCCAGTACACATGGTGTAGAAGCAGTTCATGTGCAGAACCAGTCATCATAGGGAGAAAGCTTTTACTTTTGGATAACTTCACTATAGCCACTCATTCAGGGACTTTAAGCTTCTCAGACATTTGAGGAAGGCTGCCAGAGCTCTCATAAACTCATGATGATTTATGTCTTTTACAGTAATTCTAGGCATCTCATGGCCTCTGCACTGTCAGTTAGGGGAAAGGGCTTAATTTCTCAAATGTGAATGAGGGTTTCATCTGCATGTATATAATGCACCTATTCATGCAATGCCTTTAGAGGCCAGAACAGGATATTGGAACCCTGTAGCTAGAATCATACACAATTGTTAATTTCCATTTGGGTGCTGAGAAATGTTCCCTGGTTCTCTGCAAGAGCACCCAGTGCTTATAATTGCTGAGTCATCCCTCCAGCTCCAAACATTGAGGTCTTTGATTCATTTGGAGTTGGTTTGTGTGCAGGATGAGAGAAAAGGGTCAAATTTCATTCTTCTACATGTAAATAATCAATTTTCCCAGTTCCATTTTTTGAACATTTTGTCTTCTTTCTAATATGGATTTTTGAAAACTTCATAAGAGATCAGCTTACATGTGTGGATTAATATCTGGGTCCTCAGTTTTAAAATATTGATCAAATTTTTGGTTTCTGTGTCAGTATCATATTGGTTTTATTACTATGAACCTGTAATATAATTTAAAACTGCAAATGATAATAACTTTAGTAGTGTTGTTATTGTTCAGGATTGTGTTGCATATGTGGGATCTTCGGTGCCTTCATATGAATGTTCCTGGAATCTTGATTGGGATTGCATTGAATCTGTAGATTAGTTTTGTAGGATGGTCATTTTAACAATATTCATTCAATTTCTTTCTTCCAAGACCTAAAAATTTCATTGTGTGTGTGTGTGTGTGTGTGTGTGTGTGTGTGTGTGTTTGTATCTGTGGTAAATGAAAGGCTACTGAGTTTTTTGTGTTGCTTTTGTATCCTGCCACTTTGCTAAAAGTGGCAGTTCTAAGAATTTTTGGTTGTGTCTTTAGGGTCTATTATGGAATAATCCTATCCCCTTCTACAAATAGGTGTACCTTGACTTCTTTCCCGAGTTGTTTCCATTATTTCTCTCTCTTTTCTTATTGCTCTAGCTAATATCTCAAGAACTATATTGAGTTTTTCTGGGGACATTCATTCCTGCATGACTGGGATGAAATTGACTTGATCTTGGTAATTGATATTTTGGATATTTTGTTGAATTTTGTTTTCAAATATTTTAGTGAAGAAAATTCAGTCTATGTTCATCAGGGAGATTGGCCTGTAATTCTATCATTTTATGATTATAAATGTATTTTATTATCTCAGTCACTGATTAACATTCAGGAAACAGAAAGTATGAAAGACAAACCCTATCAGCCACACTGTTCATGTCAAACTGGGTAAGTTCTGATGTGTTTCATCTGCCCTTTCATTTCCATGGGAATAATAGTAAATTAAGACCACTCAGAAATATAAATCTCTACCTCCAACTTCTCCTCCATTGTTCAAAGCCCTCCATCCACTCTGTTTTCCCTTGGCTTGGAAGAAGTCTATATTCACAAGGTCCTTACTGAAAGGCAAATATTTAGGGGGTTTCCAAATCTCAGCTGCCAGAAACATCTGCTTCCTGTAGCAAAAAGTTCACAAGTCAGCTATTTCCTTTGCTTTGAAAGTCTTGACAACTGTTCACTTTACCAAAACTGGAATTTGCGTCTATAAAGCTAGCAAATGAAGTTATGAATTTCTAAAGTGAACACAGATTTACCTTGAGGATAACATTCAGGCAGCCTTCTTTGGTGATAATATTTTAAAAAATACTGAATTTTGGAGATTTTCATGAAATTTAATTTGACAGTATTTATATGCTGTTCCATATCTGCACCTCCCCTTACTGCCCTCCACCTAAATTAATGCAATATATATATATATATCATATATGTGATATATCATATATATGTATAAAAGAGAGTCTAATTGGTGCTCCCAAATGTGCTTCAATATGAACCCATTCATTGGAGCCTGCTTAACCTACCAATAATCAAGTCTTTGAAAGAGACTGACTCACCCCCTCCCAACAGCCATCTTTTGCCAATAGTTCCTTAGATAGGGTTGGGATTTCTTCCACACTTATCCATGTCTATGTGTTTATTATTACACCCACAGATTAATGCATCTTTCAACTATTATCATAGAAGCTTCCTTATGCAGCAGATGATTGTTAACACAGAAGCCTACAACTGTCCAATGTGCAGAGAACAAGAGGTTGCAGAGCATTTATCACCGAAGAGGACACCTGTATCAAACTTTTGCCTACCAAGGCTCAGAAATCATTGTTAAAGAGGGAGTGGGACAGATTGTAAGTGCCAGAAGTGGTGGATGCCTACAAAGAAATAAGAGTTTCTTTTATGTACTTACAGTATTAGTAACAGCACGCACAAGTATTATGCAAGTTTGATGATGATTTCGAACACATGCTTGGTCTGCTGCAAAAGAATTCTTGTTTCCTCAGTATAGGGGCAGAAATGGATTTTGAAGTGATGGTGCCATAAAGATATGCCTTTAGGAGTTCGGATTCAAATACCTGCGGCTACAAGTCTGGCTTGACCCATTGCATAGGACTCAGATATACTGCTTCTAGGGTTCATTCAAAGGGAGCAAAAGGCTGTCTCCATTGCTCTGGCTTTTTGGTAAAGAACTACTGGTATTTCTTCTGCCTCAAAGAAAGCCTTTTGATTTCTTATTTTGCTTCTCAACAGTGAGGTAAACTAGGACTGCAACTTTGAAATTCAGGTAGGTCTCACTGGATTGCTGGCTTATGTAGGGGATACTGCATTGCTTGAAAGCATGAACAAAGGCTTCAGTATGCTGGGCTCTTGACTGATTGATAGGATCTAAGTTATTGACTGGAAAGATGAGACTTAAGATATGGGAAGGACAGATAAAAGAGACTTGGAGGCTTAGAAGACATTAAACCTCCTTTTCCATCACCTCTCTTTTCAGATCTCCTGTGAGGACTATTACCTACACTTCACTTTTCCTCTTTCTGAGAAAATGCATGGTAGATCACATCCTTCATTGTTGAACCATTTTCAGTGTGCTCAGATGATGTTTCGCTCATTCTTCAGTAATTCTCCTTTCTTCGCACTGTTAATCAGCTTCAGTGACTAGGAGATTTTCTAATTTAAATTTCCATATAAAAGTTCCTTGTGCCCAAGAAAAAAGTAAGCATAGTACACAAACTTATTTTTGCCTACAGCTGGCTTTGGAGTAAAATTGTTTTATTTAATTGGGTCTTCATCAGGTTGTGCTATGGTGGTAATAGAGGGTTCACCAAATGAGTTTGGAAGCATTGCTTCTGTTCTATATTACAGAATAATTTGAGAATTATAGATGTTAGTTCTTTAAAGGTCTAGAAGATTTCTGCACTGAATCCATATGGTCCTGGGATTTTATCAGTTGGGAGATTTTAATTATCCTATCTAAGTCATTACTTGTTATAGATAAATTTGAACTTTATAATTCATCTTAGTTCAACTTTGATAGATTATATCCATCCATAAATATATCCATTTCATTTATATTTTTCAGTTTAGTGAAAAATAAAATTTTAACGTATGTCCTCAAAATTTTATAAATTTCCTCAGTGTCTTTTGTAATGTCTCACTTGTCATTTCCAATTTTGTAAATCTGGCAATTTATTCTTCCTCTTTGGTTAATTTGTCTAAAGGATTGTCAATATTCTTTCTTTATAAAGAACTACCTCTCTTTTCTGTTTCCATTTTTAAGTTCTGTCCAGAGCTTTATTGTATCTCTGCATCTACTGCTTATGTATTGTTTTATTTTGTTTTTCCAATGCACCAAGATGCATCATGTCTTTATTTTAGATATCACTGATTTTTTAAAATAGACATTTAGAGCTATAAAGTCCCCTTTTAGGATTGCCTTCAGTGTTTTTACATAGGTTTGAGTAAGTTATTAACATTTTCATTTATTTCTAGGTGTGACTGAGAATCATTTATTTTTTTTCTCCTGTATCCTCTTGAGTATATTTATCTTTCTTGTTTGTCTGAAGTATTCTTTCCAGTACCTTCTGTCAGGTGGGCCTTGTAGTTATAAATTCTTTATCCTGTGTTAATATGGAAAGTTGTTATTTCACCTCCAATTAAGATACACAATTTTGCCAGATATATTAGACTATGTTGGCACTTTTGATCTTTCAGAATTTGAAGTACATTATCCAAACACTTTCTTATTTCTATGATTTATATTTAAAAGTCCACTGCAACTTTGATGGGTCTTCCTTTGTATATGACCTGTCTCTTTTCTCACGCAGGTATATTTTTATACATTAGTATATTTTTTATATATTTCCTTTGTTCAATATATTCGGTTTTAATTGTAATAAAGCACAGGTTTTTGTGGTATTCTGTATTTAATGTTGTTTATCACTTGTACCTGGATAAGTTTCTCTTTTCCTGTATTTTGGAAACTTTCTTCTATGATTTTACTAAAATCTTCTCTATGCTTTTATATGAAATTCTTTTCCTTCTATTTCCATACCTTGTATGTTTTCAATTTAATCATTTCCTAAATACTTGCATGTTCCATTAATGCATTTTTCCCTTCAGTCATCCAAAAAAAATCATTGGCCCTCACTGAGAGACCCAATTCCTTTATTTTGTCTTCAAACATGGATAGAAATAGCAATTTTCCCACATGATCCATTCAGTTGATGAGACTTTCCATTAAAATTTTATTTGACCTGTTTTTCATTTCCCTCATCCTTCCAGTTGAGTTTTCTTTAAGCATTTCTATCTCTCTATTGAATTCTATTTGCATGTCATGAACTTGCCTCTTTATCATATTTAGTTGTTTTTATTCTCCTGGAAATAAAACATCTTCTGCTTGACTTTTTTTTAATCATACTTATAATAAATCTTTTGAATACTGCATCTGGAATTCTGCTTAAGTGGCTTTCCTTAGGAGCCATTACTGTAGGATTATTATATTTGAAGGTGACAAATTGTCTTGGCTTTTCATGGTTCTTTGTGTATGTTAAAATTGCCCAACTGGGGTTAGGGCATTGTTTAAGATTTTGTTTAGTATTTAATTTTTGTTACCTATCGTCTTTAAATGGTGATGTTGTTTGTGTTCAGGAGAGACTAGATTGTAGCACAGTTATGGTAATATTTCCCTCTGTTAATCTGGTATTTTAGTCATCAGGCTGTATCTTCATTCCAACTACCTAGTTTGAGGACTGGCTTTAACAATAGTCACTAGTTAGTGGTTACCCACTCTGATAATAGAGTAGCAGATGACTACCAAAAAGACACGTTATGTACAGAATGTATTAGAAAGTATTGCAACCGGAAAAGTGCTATGTACACTAATACGTCAGTTACTGTGATTATGAGTGGGAAAGAAAAGAGAAATATAGAGGTAAGCAACCACAGTAAGCCTACTGATTATTATTATGTTGCTAAATTAACAGTAGAGAAGGGGGAATACATAAGATTTCGAGTAAGGCAAAGCCAAAAAAAAAAAAAAATGAGGAGACGTGGGAGAATTGGTTAATGGTAGATTAAAGGGCAAAGATTAATTATAGGTACTCACATATTATAACCAGGTAGGAAGAGTGCAAGCCTGTTAAATTGACCTAGAATAGTACATAGTTAAGAAATAGTTGTATGGCAGAAGAAAAACTTCGTGGATGTACAGGATAGTGAAATCATTGGCTAAGATGTTATTTTTGATCACCTTGGCAAATATTTGTTGTCCTTTCTAGGCTTGCACCATACTCTACTCATTGTTGATCTTTTTTAATCATTCATTTTCTTCTTTTATGGGCTCCCAGATCCACTTCTATGAAAAGATTCCTTGTGGAACTTATTTTGCTCTGTTTACTGAGGACAAATGAATCAAAACAAACTCTACCTAGACACGGTTGTGGGAATTCTGCAGGGCTGAGAGCCACAGTTGCTGTTTGGTGCTCAAAACACATTTTAGAGATTGTGCTTAGTTTCCAGTTTTGGCATTCCCAGTTGGGGCACTGATAGAAGTCCTGGCATCATTTACTAGTGACACCTTCCATAAATTTCCTTTCCATGCAGATTTGTAGAGTTCCTGGATGAGATCTTTTAGTTTGGTTTGCAGTCAGCTGGTAGAATCTAGTAGATTCTTTAGAGATTATCATTCTCTTTATTGGTTTTGCTTTATTTTATTATATTTTCTGGATAAATAAAAGTAATAAAAGTAAGTAAAAGTTTATTTACAGCAAAGAATTCTAATACTGGCTCTTTTGTCTACCATTTTTGTTCACTGGAGATAGTCATTGTTCGATAGGCATCCTCCAAAAAGCTAGAACTGAATGTGGTTGGGTCTAGAGACCAAAGCTGAGAGATGCTGAGAAACACAGAGCACAAAGGAAAACGGGGTGGAGCCGTTGCCATATTGGACAGAGGGAATGGAGCTGCGAACTGCAGTGAGACAGAGCGCAAAGAGCTGGCAGAGACCGCCAGCCAGGTGCACTGATGGTGTCCGCATTTTAAATATGAGGAAGAAAAAAATCCTATGAGAATTCATGCCTTTGTAAGTCACCCTTTCCAAGATGTCATAAACTATGCAAAACCCAAATAGAAAGGATTCTGAGTTTTGTCAGTCCATGGTAGAATGGCAAGACCCTGAGTGAGCATGGGTTTCTCAGGGGGAGGGGAAAATTTAGTGCACAGTGGCTCTGCTTCTGCCTCTCAGATACATTTAAAACTTTGACAAGTAGGTCTTCTCACTGGATGGCATCTGAGGAAAGGGGAAAGAAGGAGGAAAAGAAAGTACCAAACTTCAAATGAATCCAATGTGTCCACAACACCTGTTAACTTTTAGGAGTTCCTAGCATGAAACTCACATAGACATTTTTTAAAGCAATAAATTTTTCCTGGTAACTGACTTCAAAATGGTCAATTCAAAGAAAACTGAAAAACATTCCCTTATAATAGTTGATAAGAATGGTCCAAAATAATACCAAAATAACACAGGCTATGCCAGAGCTTTTGCTTATCTCCCCAAACTAGAAGGTAAGACCCTTCTTGTGAAGACGGGACATAGTTTGAATACAGGTCTTGGAGCAATGGAGCTCCTAAACTGGAAGCCTCCTTCCTGAAGTTTGGCCCTCATAATGCAAGATGATAATATGCAAACTTCAAAGAAAGAAAATCAATCAATGGTCCAACCCCATCCTAATGTCTAAAAACCATAACCACTGACACAGCAAACTATCTTTGTTGGTGTAGTAGTGGCACTGTTGCATGGGGGGGTAATCCATAACTATCTAATTAGACTTAATGTCTCTCAGTAGGAGTGAACTTATGGGTTACATTGTAAAAACAGCCAAATGCATATGACTATAGAGGACACAGATCCTAGAGAAAACTCTATCTCTGTCATATCCCTAGATAAATGATTTTTTTACCATATGCTAAATATGGATTCTTATATTTACAGACAAGCATACTGTACATCACTCATCAAAGAAACTTCTCTATACAACAGATGGAAGTTACTGCAGAATCCCACAGCTGGTTAGATACAGTGAATATACATCTAAGAGCTGCTCAATCTGAGGTGGCATATCTACAGTTGAACCTCTACACCTAAGGCTTATGGAACACAGCAGAACAAGGGGTAGAGGGAAAACTAATGCATCCTCAACTCTCACCAGTGAAACTTCCTTGTACAACAGAGTTCGATGCAAACAGAAGGCCCAAACTGGCCAAATTTTATAGAATAAGAGATTGAAGAGTGTATGTCCTTGGATACAACTCCTATATTAAATCTCACCCACTTACAACTCATGGAGCATTGCATAAGAAGGGACACAAAGATTGTATGAGCTAAGGCTGGTTCATGAACATAGGGAAGCAGAGCCTTTCAGGTCACTGGAAGCTTGCACATGTGAACTTGTGGCAATGGTGGCATCAAGCACAGGACCCATGCCAACTCAATCAGACAAGGGCTAAGAGTATAGTGAGAGAAATGGGTGGTAGGCTGGCCCTAGACTGAGAACTACTGGAGGCTGATTACTAATGGGTGAAGGAAAATATGCCTTACTTAAGACCACTAGATAGGCTGACTAGACTCCAGTGGATGAATTTGCACTGAAAGACATCAAGGTACAAATACTTGACTGGATAGGACTTAGTATGTATAATGAGGGTTTGAGGGGTATGGATTGGGAGGGGGTCTAAATTTCATAAACAACTGCTACATGAAATGTACAAAAGCTCTGTAATTTAAAAAAATGAGAGAGAGAAAAAAAAAGAAAACCGGGCAAGGTAAATACAGTGAAGTGTTTGAAGCTGTCAACGTCACAAATAATGAAAAAGTTGTTAAAATTATTCACCCAGTAATGAAAGAAGAAAATTAAGCACAAAATATAGATTTCAGAGAATTTGAGAAGTGGTCCCAACATCATCACACTGGCAGACATTGTAAAATACCCTGTGTCATAAACCCATGCCTTGATTTTTAAAAATATATTTTATTTATTTTTATTATTTTACATGTATGAGTGTATTACCTGCATGTATGTGAGTGAACCCATGTCCTGAAATGCTGCAGAGGTCAGAAAAGGGCTTTGAATTCCCCTGGAACTGGAGTTAAGGATGGTTCATAGCCACAATGTGGGTGCTGGGAATCGAACCCGGGTCCCTTGCAAGAGCAGTCAGTGCTCTTAACTGCTGAGCCATCTCTCCAGCCCCCCGTGTTGATTTTTAAACATGTTAATAACATAGACTTCAAGCAATTATAGCAGACATTATCAGACTAAGAAATTCAATTTTACATGTATGAAATCCTGAAGGCCCAGGATAAGTGTCTCAGCATGAGCCCAGAGATGTGACACACCATTGTGTCATGATCAATTATGAGCACAGTAAGCTACAACTAATAGACTGAGATTTAACTGAGTTTTGCCATCCTAACCAAGAATATAATGTCTGAGTTGCTACCCAGTATTTCAAAGGTCCTGAGCTGCTTGCAGATTATCAGATACTGGCAACTGTGTTCTTTTGGAAGGAGATGTTTTTCAATGGACATGACAATTATGATCCGTGGGTGAGGATAGCACCCCATGTCTGAACTATTGCTTGTGGATTTTATAATAGTTGAATCATAAAACAAATTATAATAGACTGATTTTCTTTTCTTTTTTTCTTTTTTTTCTTTTTTTTTTTTTGGTCTTTTTGAGACAGGGTCTCCCTGTAGCCCCAGCTGTCCTGGAACGCACTATGTAGACCAGGCTGCCCTTGAACTCACAGAGATCCGCCTGACTCTGGCTCCTTAGTGCTGGGATTAAAGGCATGTGCCACCACGCCTGGCTTAACTTGAACTTTTCATAACTCAGGAAATTCCCTGAAAAATTTCCTGCAGATGGAATATTTCACTGACAAATACTTTTCTTCTCTTCCAAATTTAATTCATTATCACTAAACAGCAAAGATAAACTTGCTTCAATCCCAGCTGTTTCATTTAAGTGGAGATTTCTTCCCCCTCCTACCATTGCTCTTTCACATCACTAGAGGCTTGTATCTCATGTTCATCTCTAAAGATGATAGAAATCTAGCTTCTCAAGGGAGTCAGGAAGGAAGAATGAAGGGAGGACTAGTCAGTACTGAACAGTCTTCTGCCGGTCACTTACATCACTTTACTCCAGAACTGCTTCAGTGGGGTTATCTCCTTTCTAGTCGAGGTGTATCTTAATCACAATGAGATGTTGAAAGTCTACCCAGTCTGTAGACAGATTGGTAAAAGATCTTTAAAGCTTCTGTCCTGAATGAATCATCTCTTACTGACGTAACCTTAAGTTATTTAGATTAGTTTAAAATTGTGACACCTTCTCTTCCAGGCTCCTTCCTACATTTTTTTTAATCCTGACACACTGTGTTCCACAGCTAGTAGGAGAGAGAAGGCAAAATCTTTTTAGTAGTCATTATTTTTTATAACTTTTCTTAAATTTGTTCATTGACAGTATTTTAAATCTATATAATGTATTCTGATTATTTTCACCCCCACTCTCTCTTATCTCCCTCCTGCCCTGCTCAACACTTTATCTCCTCTGTAAACATTTCTTTCCCACATTCTTGTCTTTTGTTTTTACTTTGTAACTTATTGAGTTTAACAAAGGCTCTCTGTGCACCCAAGGGAGTCAATCTATTGGAACCAGGTAGGACCAAAAATGACTCATAACTGGTGACAATTACTGCCCTTCCCCTAGTATTCATCAGTTGTCTTTATTTCAGAATGGGAGGTAGGGCCTTGTGAGCCCTTTCCTCCCAAATCTATAACTCACTTTTGACAGTCTCTTGTTCAGGCCCAGTGCTTCTGTTTTACCTTGTTTGCAATGCTGTTCCATTCCCAGAAGATAAGAGTTTGTGGCCTTTCTTTTTATCTTTTGACTCATAATCTTTCTACCTCCTCTTCTGAAATATTCTCTGAGCTGTTAGGGTGGTGCTTAAAATGTCCTCTTTAGTGCTGATCACTCAGCTATCACTTATTCTGCATCTTAAGCCTTATGAGTCATTGCATTCACCGTCAGTCATTATAATGAGAAACTTTTCTGAGTCTTTACCCACAGGCAGGATACTTTCCACTAAACTTTCATATTTACTATCTATTTCTGACACTGTCTGGCAACATTTTCATATCCTGGTGCTTGATTTTACCACTGATCTTCACATTTATCTTGTTTTACCATTCTAACTCTCAATTCTATAAAGGTTGTAGCTATATAATTTTATCTCCTCAAAAAAATAGCACCTAATAAAGTGACCATACATTCTTATCAGTAAATTAATGAAACTGAGCTAAAATATATAAACTTGTTAAAATTAACTTAAAATTAAGAAAAATTATATTTAATTCTTATAGTATGCTGAAGGAAGCACAATTATTAAAAGAAACAGGCTTTTTCATTTGATGTAGAAGATTATAGGCTCTGTTTTTATTCATCAATTGGTCATAGTTGAATATATTTTAGTACTCACACCTATAATAGTATATTTGATGCCACATAACACAAATATTAAAGAAGACTCTATCTCTCCAGTTAGAAATGACTTTAGTTGCTTGAGAGTGATTAGGCCCACCACAAGCACCACAAAGAGGAGTCAGTGCATTATATTTCTATGCAGTGACATTACATTATGCTTATGTATGTGTGGGTATTCATCAATGTATATTTATAAATAAATGCATGTATATAAAACAATGTTAATCAAAGATAAAAGAATAAAGATGAGGATAAGAAATTGATACTGAGTGTGAGGGGGGCATTGGAGGAGTGGGAGGGTGTTCTAGTTTGTCACTCAATTGCTGTGACAAAATACAGAGGGTCTAAGGTAAGAAGTGAGGGCAGTGTATTAGTCAGGGTTCTCTAAAGAAACAGAACACCGGTAGAATGAATACATATATATACATATTTATCAGCTTAGCTCACAGGATAGAGTCTGAGTAGTCCAACAATGGCTGCACCACACTGGAGACACTGAGAATCCATAGTCGCTCAGTCCAAAAGGATGAATGTCTCAGCAGACCTGAATGGGAACTGAAGATATGACAAATTCCAAAAGATAAGCTAGTCTTCAGTCTACAGCAGCAAAATGAACTCACCAGCGAGAGAGAAGGCAAGCCGCAAGAAGCCTGGCGTTCTCCTCTGACTTGGTCTTTTATACTGGCTGCCATCAGAAGGTAACACCCACATTTAGGGTGTGTCTTCTGGCTTTAGACGATCCAATCAAGATCTCTTTCATTTCAGGTAATCCCAGATCCAATCAAGTTGACACCCAGGATTAGCCATCACAGGCAGGAACTGAGAGGCAGGAGCTGGAGCACAGGCCATGGAGGAATGCTGCTTACTGGTTTGCGCCACAGGACCATGCGTAGCTTGCTTTCTTATATAATACAGAACAAACTGCCCAGGCCTGATACAGCTCACAGTTGTCTGGGCCTTCCCACATCACTCAAAAATCAAGAAAATATTCCATAGACATGGCTACAGGCCAGTCCCATGGAGGCAATTCCCCAAATGAGAGTCCCTCTACTAAGGTGTGTCAAGATTACTAAAGCTATCCAGCACAACTGACCCCTTGTCAACTTGACATACAAACACATCATTATTCATGAACAACCTTTCCATTTCTTGTCCTTAAGATATGATGTCAATAATATCACAACATAAGACAGTACAGCCTTAGAAGTCCCACAGTCCTTAAAAAATCCAAACACAAGTTCACTCTCTTAAAAAATCTCTTAAGTGTGTGCTCCCATAAAATTCCAAACAAGTCCTGTCTTATTTCACAGGGGAAAAATTGGGCACACCTAAGCAAAACCCAAGTCCAGCAAGATAGCTCAAGACTGCACAACTGGGATTCACTCACTTCTGGGTCCAAGGTGCTTTAGAAATTCCACTTCTCTGATTATTCCATCCACAGCACACATCTCATGTCAAAGACCCAAATTGACTCCATTCCACACTTGCTGCTGCCTTTGGTGGCCGTCTCATGGTCCTGATATCTCCAAAATCTGGGATCTCCACTGAAACTGAGACTGCACTTTCACCAGTGGACTCTTCTGGTCTCTCAAGGTGCAAAGCCTCAGATTCTCTCCATGGCTCCTTTAATCCTGGGGGTCTTTAATGCAACTGAGGCTACACTTAGCAGTGGCCTTACCTGGCCTCTCACAGTGCCAATCCTCAGCTACTCTCTGTGACCCCTTCATACCTTCAACACCAGAACCATGTAGGAGACTTACACATTGCCAAGGCTCACTTCCTCCTTGAGATGGAGGCTTGGGTTGTCTCTGGACCACAGATGCTGTGTACTGACCCAGAGGAAATGCTTCTCAGAAGATTTTGTTGCAGTGATCCTGGTCTCTTTTTACTTACAGCCAATTTTTCAGCTTTAGCTAACCAGCATCAGTTGTCTCAGTAAAACAAGGGTTTAACTTCAGTGGTTTTGGTCTCTTCCCACAGACATGGCCACAGGCCAGTCCAATGGAGGAAATTCCCCAATTGAGGCTCCCTCTGTCAAGGTGTATCAAGCTGACAACTAAAGCTATCCAGAACAGAGGAGTATTGGGAGGGGTAGAAATAACGAACGTAAAATAATGTATGATACCAAAATTAATAAAATATTTTATTGAAAAGGATTGAGGTCCCCTGCCAAATATGAACCCAAACGGGCTCCAAATCCTCTGCCCCAGATCTCTGGACTAGCTTTCCAATCACTACTAGCTAAATACTCTAGCACAGATTTCTAAGTCTCTTCTGATGCTGTGTGCCCACTCCCATCGTCCCTGAATCCCAATTGGCTGGACAGACCTGCCTACCTAGGACTCTGGTAAGTCAGATCCCCCAGACCAGGTTTCTACTCCATTTCTCTTGCTCACTGCCACGTTCTCTCCTGTCAGCCTTGGACCCAGGAGATATTGTTATGTTTAAACAAGCAATCCATATACCACATTTCAAAGATACTTATTTTTGCAACAGAAGGAGGCTACTGCAGAATTCCACTAGTGGTCAGAAGCAGAGAATATATTGCTGAGAGATACCCAGCCCTAGGTGACACATCTACAGTTCAACCACTACACATAAGGTTCATGGAACATAGTGGAATGAGAGGGGTAGGGAGAAAACTAATACATCCTTCAACTCTGATCATTGAAGCTTCTTTATACAACAGAGTGAGATGTACACAGAAGGTCACAACTGGCCAGGTTTTAAACAATAAGAAAATACAAGAGTGCGTGTCCCTAGATAGGATTTCCATATTAAAACTTACAAACCCATTGCTCAGTGAACATAGTGGAAGAGGGAGCGGTAAGAGTGTAAGAGCCAAGGCTGGTTCAAGAACATAGGGAAGCAGAAGCTTTCATTTCACTGGACGCTTATACATGTGAATTTGTGGCAATGTTGGCCTTCAGCACAGGACCCATGCCAACTCAATCAGACAAGGGCCCAGAGTGGAAAGAAAGAAATGGATGGTGGGCCAACCCTAGACTGAGAACTATTGGAGATTGATTACTACTTGGTGAAGGAGAATATGCCTTATGTAAGATCTCTAGATAGGCTGACTAAACTCCAGTGGAGGAATTTCCATTGAAAAACATCTGTGTACAAATGGTTGACTGGATAAGACAACATATATGGTGGGCTACATGATGTCTGTTGGGGGACTGGTGCATGGATGGCAGAGATTGTCTAAATTTCATTAATAACCTTTGTATGAAATGTAGAAAACTTCAATAAAAAGTTAAGGGGCTAGAGAGATGGCTTAATGCTTAAGAGCACTGACTGCTCTTGCAGATGACCTGGGTTCAAGTCCCAGCACCCACATGGAGGCTACAAACCGCCCTTAACTCCAGGTCCGGGGGAATCTGAAGCCCTCTTCTGACCTCCACAGCATTGCATGACACGGGTGCACTGACATACATGCAGGCAATACATTCATACACATAAAAAATAAAAATAATAAATAAAATATTTAAAAATTTAGATTGAGAGTAGCACTTGCCCATAAAAATAATACAAAATAGCATTTGTATATTTTCTTGGTGTGATGTGGTTTATAGATAATTACTTGATATGGCAAGGCTAGCATAGAGCTATCACTAAGCATTCGTTCAGGTAACTCCTGTTTGTAGCAAATGAATGTTATCTGTCTTCATTTAGCATGATTATTCTACAATTTGTGGAAATTTAGTTCAATTTATGACTATACATTTATATATTTTTAGTGATCTGATAATGATAATTTGTTTACCTACATCCTATTTTCTGTAATAAGTACTTTTAAATGATCCATTTTAGAGCTGCTATACACTGTAGTAGCAATATATTATCTATTTCAAACACAAAGGAAATAAAATTTAAGATAATTAATTGTAAACATTGTCAACAAGCAAAGACTTTTATAAACAAATATATTAAATAAACATTATTTTGAATGAGTCTACAAATTTTCAACTGTGTCCTTCAAGAATGTTCATGAGTAATTATTATTATTATTATTATCATTATTATATTTAGACAAAGTTGCACTATATTCCTCTGCTGGCCTGGAACTGATTATGTTGTCTAAGCCTCCTCAAACTCACAAAGATTTGTTTCCTTCTGAGTCCAGCGTTCTGGGATTAAAGATGTATACCAACTTGCCTAGGTACAAATATTCTATTTTTAATAGCGGTATTATAGAAATTTGTCCATGATTTGAAATTTGTATTTGCTATAAATTTGAAAAAATTCTAAGTTCACAGAGATGAGAAAATTTGAAGCTCCAAACAGTCTTAATCCAAATTCTCAAAATTAGAGTGATTCTAATAAACATATTTTCTTTTATCAATACACAAAAATGAAGAACAAGTTATTTGCTTATATATTCAGAATCAATGCTAAATATATGCGAATTTATAGTATAGTAAAATAACAATCATTAACTCATTCTACCGAATAACTTTATGTAACTGAAAGTAGCATATACCCGAAGCAGAATTGGGAGTCCTGTCGATTAATTAGAATGAACTCAAATTTCTAACTAATTTAAAAATCAGATCTAATAGAAAAGAATTTCAAGAAATAGGATAAAATAAGCTGTGTCAAATATCTATAACAGTTTTCTTTTAAAAGTAGTTATATTTCTGTGTTTGGTTCATAAACGAAAACGATGTGAAACTGATCTCTAATTCTGGATGATATTGCATGGAGTTTGAAAACATTTTAAGGTCTACAGATTTTATCAAACTCTTAATGATACTTTTAAATGGCTAAAAGATTATTTCAGAATTCTAAGAAATGTTCTCAAATTTCTAACCTACACTGACAACAATTCTGGTGTATATCTTCCCAGTGACACCAAAAAACTTTTCTTCAGTTTCCCCCAAAAGCCAAGTAATTGGTAGGTTTAGTACTTAACTATCACTTCAACCGCCTACAACTGGGATAACTAGAAAGAAATGAAAAGATCACAAAACAAAAACACTTACATATAATGAATTCTTTTCCTTCCTATCGTATTAAGAACAATCAACTTAGATATCTGTTTGATATATTTAACTTGGAGGAATCTAAGAATGAAGAAAGTATGGTTTGTTCTGATTTAGAATCTTCAAAGAGAAGGAAATACAAAATGGCAATCAAATTCAATGACTAGTTATTTACCATTACCCAGTGAAAATGTAGACAATTTTCATAATTTTAACATAAATTGAATGACAAGTAAATAACAAGCAAAGTAGAATAGTGTAACACATTTTAATTTTGGATTCCTATAAATTAAATTAATTTTTCCTAGCTATTATTTGGAATTTTCTAGATGTTTCTATATCCAAATTTTATATTAGTGGAATCTTTAGTATTTTTAGAATATATTTCAAAAATGCTGGCCGATATCCAATCCTTCCTGCCTCAAAATAAAATAAAAATCACACTGTCTGGCGCAGTGACAAACAAATTTAATCCCAGCACTTGGGAGGCAAAGGCAGTGAATTTCTGTGAATTCAAATGAAGCATGGTCAAAATAGTGAGTTCTAGGTCATCCAACGTTAGAAAGGGAGGTCTTCTCTCAAAAAAAAAATCAACAAATCAGTAAAATAAAGTTTAAGAATGAATTAAGCCATTACAACATAAAACTTCATATACCTGTCTTACCAACTGTAAGAAATTATTAAAATTATACATTTACTTAAGATGTGAATAATTGAAAATTTAAAAATTCAAGAACTACCTGCATAGCTGAGTGAGAAGGTCAGAAGGCTCAGCAGGTATAGGCACTTGCCACCAAGCCTGATGACTTGAGTTTGATTATCAGAACCCCCATGGTAGAGGGAGACAATCAACTCTTACAAATCATCGTTTTGATGTTTTGACTTGTGCAAACATGCAAGTGCACACACATGCTTACTGAGACATATAAATGTTTAAAAGCTTTTTTTAAAAGAATAACCTGCATAATCAAGCACATCACACAAGACACTGAGGAATAAACCATACCTCGATATAATAGAATTGCTGTATTGAACAAATAAAATAATAGTTTATTTAAAAGAATTAAGGACAAAAGAAAATTTAGGACTGAGAGGTAAAGGAAAAATGTAAGAGGAAAAACGTTTTTCCCAAACTGCCAAACCATAAGACTTAATAATAGATATGTAGATGAGAGGAATTATTACAAATAAAGAGAAAAGTTGGAATACAATATTGTGTTAAAAACTCTACAGGCCTAAATAAATACAGTAATTTCATTAAATATTTTAACTCAGAATGATCTATGCAGGCTTATTCAATACTTTACCCATGAAGATTAATATTTAGATAATCACAATTAATTAAATACATTTCCAATATCAAGGCAAGTCAGATTCAAAACCTTTCTTCATGGTTATGATGCTTGCATCCCTTGCAAATGCTTTAAGTATCACTATGCAAACTGGAATTCATGACGTTTGAAAAGTCTGTAGTATGCATTTAAGGACATAAAGGAAATGAATGCATATTATTACCTACAATTTACCACATATCATCTTACCTGTGTCTCATTTATTCCAAATTATTGGAGCCATGACTAGAATCCATTGAAAAATATCTAAAGGTTAATAATTGTGAGTAGAATTCAATTAATCATGAGTCAGGGATAGAAAATACAGTGAAAGATATATAAACTCAACCACAAACCAAAGAATTAACCATTGGGAATTATAGTTAGAAGGAATGCACACATTTTATGCTACCTTCATGGAAGTGGGTACACAAGAAGCTGCCTCAGTGTAAGCCAATGAAGGAAGAAGAAAGTCAAAATTTAAAAAGAAAGGCATTTTCTCAAAGAGAAAGAAAGAGTGATGAATAGAAAGTATATTCTTTTGTGCTTTGGTGGAATATTCAGTAGCTACCTGTTAGGTCCATTTGATGTATGATACTGCTTAATTCACATGTCTTTCTATTTATTTTTTGTCCTGTTTGCCAGCCTAATGGAGACAGTGGGGTGTTGAAGGCCCCTATTATTATTATGTTGGGATTAACCTGTGTCTTAAGGTCTTGTCTTATTGTTTTTATGAACTTTAGTGCACCAGAGTTTGGTGCACATATGTTCATGATTGTAATATCTTCTTGGTCATTTATTCCTCTGATCAGAATGAAGTGGCCCTCTTTATCTCTTCTGACTAGTTTTAGTTTGAATTAGAATTTCAACTCCTGCTTTTTTCTGAGTACCATTTGTTTGGAATATTTTTTCCATCTTTCACCTTAGGTAGTGCCTGTCCTTGAGGTGAGAATGTTTTTTCATAGACAATAAAAAGATTGATTTTTTTTCTTAATCCATTCAACCTGCCTATATCTTTTGACTGGGGATTTCAGTCCATTGATATTTAAAGTTATTGTTATTGAAAGATGTGTATTGATTCCTGTCATTTTAATTTCTGTGTACATTCTTGGTCCAACTGCATTTCTATATTTATACCTTCATTTAGTTTGTTTCTGTTACACTTTGTGTGTAGTCATTCCTTTCTTCAGCTCTTTGTATTGCTTCAAGAATTCTCTGAAGGCCTGATTTTGTGGACACGAATTCTTTTAGCCTATTTATGTCATGGAAGATTTTCATTTCTCCTTCAACTATAATAGGCACATTTTCTGGGTAAAGTATTCTGGGTTGGCATCTGTGGTCATATAGAACTGGGAATACTTTTGTCCAGGCTCTTCTGGTTTTCATAGTTTGCGCTGAAAAGTCATCTGTAATTCTGATGCATTTTCCTTTATATGTGACTTGTTCTTTTGCCTTCACAACTTTCAATATTTTCTCTTTGTTCTGTACATTTAGTGCTTTTATTATGATATGCTGTGGGAAGTTTCTTTTCTGGTCCTATTTGGTGTTCTATATGCCTCTTGTATTTGTATGGGTGTGTCTATATTTAATTCTGGGAAATTTTCTTCTACAGTCCTTTTGCAGATCTGGTCCATGCCATTACCCTGAGATTCTTCTTCTTCCTCTCTCCCTATGTTGCATAAATTTGGTCTTTTCATGGTGTTCCACATTTCCTGTATATTCCATTCCTGTACTTTATTAAATTTTTCATAACCTTTGCTTGAGTGGTCAAATTTGTCAACTTTATCATCTAATCTTGATATTCTGTTTTCCATTTTATTCATTCTATTGGTAAGGCTTTTTCCTGTCATTTCTTATTGGCTTATTGAGTGTTTCACTTCCTTCTTCATTTCAGCCTGAGTTTGCTTCAACATTTATAAATCTTTCATGAGTTCAGTGAGAAGTTTATCACTATCTTCTTTTAGGTCTTTGGTTTGTTTGTGTGTTCTTTAAATTCACTCTTTGATAATGTTTATTTTTTATTTTTTTGAATTCTGTGTCCTGGGTTATCTGTAGGCATTTCTCATTGTAGAACTCTTCTGTAGGAATATTGGTACTTGGTGGGGACATATTATTTGGGTTTTTCATGTTATTATTGTTTCATTGTAACTTTGGCATGTGGATTTATTTTTTGCTTTTGATTCTGGAGTGAAACTCAAGCCTCTTTTTGTTGAGTTTAAATCTGTTTCTGTTTGTATACTTGATGTGTCTTTGCTATTTTTGTATTGGGTATGAAAAGATGGTTGGTCTAGGTTTCAGGTTCTCTCTTGATTTTGTATTAGAGGGGCCAGATGGCTTCAGGCCAGCTACTCATGAGTTCCTGTAGAGGCCCAAGCCAAATATGAATCAGATGGTCTCAGGCTTCCTCCTAAGGTGTGGATCCCTTTCTGGGTCAGCAGGCACAATACAGTTTGGGAAGCCTGCTAGGTGGAGGCTGGATTCAGAAATCTCTGGCAGCCTGCAAATATCTGGGCCCCTTTCAGAGAGTAGAGAAACCTAATGCTGCAGGAGTGGGACAGGCTGTAGGTGGTCCTAATGTAGGGGGTTGGACAAGGCACGGTTTAGAAAATTCACTGCCTTTCAGAGTTAAGAAGGTAGTCCAAAGATCTGGAGTGTTAAGAGCAAGAGTGGGCCTGTGATTAAGGCTAGAAGAATGGGATGTGGGGTCCAGGGGATTGTGGTTGCTCAGGTTGTAAGGGAGTCAAGGCTCCATGGGTGGGATTGGATTTACCAGGGAATAAGGATGGTCTAGGTAATTCAAGGTAAATTGGGGTTGCAGACAGTCAGGATAGAAAGCTGGTCTCAGGTGTGCAAAGGCAGGTTGTGGATGGGGGCAGCCTATGGAGTAAGAAATTGGGACATCCATGTAAGTGAAAGATAGAACAGAAAAAAAAGACACAGAACTTGAAAAAACTGGGTCTCTAGTAGCAGTTATCGCAGAGGTAGAGAATGAAAATCCTTAATGTACTCAGCAGCCAACTTCATTCCATGAGGTTTCTCTGTTCCCAAGACCCATAACCCTAGAGAAAACTGCTGCAAAGAATCCTAGTACTCCACTCAGTCTAAGTCAAGTACAAAAGTTCATGCTGCAGGAAGCCAAAATCAAAGGTTGAACTCAGTCAATGACAAAATTGGTCCCCAATTGAACTTATGCAAGCAGTAGATGAAAAGTATAAGAATCCAAATGGAGAAAACATTGTCACCCCCATTCTCCTTCCTTCATTTTCTGAGGGAGCAGGTGGTCTGACCACAGAACTGGGGATAGACTGGACTACAGGATGATATCAGAACCCAAAAGGGGCTGACCTCAGTGTACTAGGACTCATGAACAAAGAAGAGTCCCTCAAAGATCCCTGGACACAGCTTTAAAGAGTAGCAGACCCAAAACTTGGGAAAATCTCATTACATATAATCATCTGAACACCATGATTACCTCATAGAACTAGAGACCCTCTGGAATTCTATGAAAGAATAAGGTGGAATCTGATATGGCAACCACATTGAAAGAGTAAAGTCCAAGCCACATCACAGATGATGGAGAGAAGTAGAAATCTGTAGGGGACAAGTCTGAAGCTGAGAGATCCTCAACACTTCCTCAAAAGAATATGCACCAAAGGACAGTACCTGTATCAGAGCTGGCCACTGCTAGAAGAAGCTAAACAGATTACAGGAAGCTAGTTATGTAACTTGTACAATATCCTGTACAGAGAACTAAGGAAAATGTAAAGAGAAGGCAAAGTAGAAAAAGGCATTGACTGAGACCATAATATATATTTCAGCTTAATTACTACAATAGCTATTTTTGTATGTTATTTATTCATTTTTCATATTATGTTTTTCAAATTTTAATTTAAAAATTTCCATTTCTATTATAATTTTCCTTAATAATTTAATTACTTTTAAAATGCAAAAGAAATCCATTTTTCTCTTAATGTACAAAAGTTTGTATTTTAAGTCTACAATTGCTATGTGGCAACTTGCATCTTGTTGGAAAAAGTTCTTTTGTATCTCTCTACATTTTCAAATAAATATGTAATATTTTCTCTATTCTTTTTCAAACCTCTAACCTATTACCTTTCTCCCTTATACTTTATATCCTCTTCACTTCACTTCTTAGATATACATTTTCTCTAATGAGGACTCTACTTCTCATGTCTCCAAACTTTATAGATGTCACAGCCAAGAATAACATGTCTTCCTTTATAACTAACACTGAGACTTTTGTCAAACTCTCATAGTTATTATGGAGACATAACTGAAGATATTGGTCAATTGTGTTCACCCATAAGATAAACTGAGGCTCATATAAATATTGTAAATCTTATTAAACAAAATAGTAATTCATGAATCAAATAGCTCCAGACCAAAGGAAGTTTGAATGTGAAGGCAAGGAAAAGGGAAAATATTTGATTGTTTATAACAATGCTTTCAACTGTGACATTCAAATGGAAAATGCCCACTTGCATATTAGTTGGCAGTTTCTCATTGGTTAAACTTATATTTCTGTTTATAATGAATTAAGTTTTTGCTTAATTTCATAAGGACCAAGGCACTGAAGCTGCCTCACCCTGATTGTCTCCCATTTAACAATTTTCCATAAAATCCATGATGTCAACAACTATTCAAAACATTTTACAAGAAATAAGACATAAACAAAATGTCACAAATATGAATCCCATTTAAGTATGCAAAATGCATAAATATATAAACACAGAAAATAGGCTGGTGGTTGCATGAGGATAGGGAGAAAGGAGGATTATGTTTTAGTGAGTTTAAAGGATTCTTTAGGAAGGGAATAAAAGCAGTTATTTGAAATGGGATAAAGGAATTGGTTTTACAATATTATTAATGTGCATGACTGGATTTATTTATTTTAATATTATAAATTTCTGTGTCATGTAAATTACACCTCAACACAAAAAATATAAAGTAAGTCTAATTACCATGAAGTATGACAGCTTTATTAATGTATAACAATTTATTGTCAGTACTGGATGTCATTCCTTCATATTTCAAAAGGAAAATCTGTAAATCACTTAGTGTTAAATGACCCTAGATGATTAGGGTTGAAAAATTGAAAACCTGAATAAAAAATTTTGGAAATAGGTTGCACATAATCATTTTTAAGGAAAAACAAATTGCTAAAATTATTTTATAACATGATAAATTTTCAATTACTCGTTGTTACAAAGGACATTATAGGATTACTGCAAAATGGTAACTGTTCGAAAAAGGAGACCTTATAATATGACACTGATATAACCCACAATGACAGGATGGTCAAGTAACATGTTAAAGTAATACTCAAGGGCCTATTTTGTGTGTTACCTAATAATGCATATATTGTACCAAGAATAAGTTTCTCCACACTTGTTCTGCTTTCCAACATCCTTCACAATCATGGGGCCATCTTTTGAATAAAATCTTCAATATGCTTCCCAAATTAGGAAACAACCATGAGTTCATACTTTGAAGATGAAATGAGGTGCAACAGGAAATATTTTATGTGCATATATTGAGAAATAAGATTATTTTTTGTATGACAACACCTTCCTAACTTATAAAATGCTAAAAACAGAAATATAATGAATGGAATTCCAGAAAGTCCAAACAAAATCTTGAAAAGAAGGAGTGAGAGAAAATGGGAGAAGGGAGGAAGGGAGAAAGGAATTGAGGAAGGGCTAGAGGTGGCTATGACAGAGAAGAGAGAAAAATTAAAATAGCTGAAAACTATAGTAAACATAAACACCAGGTACAAGTATATCAGTAATTATAGATAAGGCCAATGCCACAAATATCAAACTATCAGACTGAAATGAAACAAAACAAATATATTTTATGATAGAAGTTATTGCCATTGTTCTTGCTTGCCCAAGAGATCTACATGGTAATACCCTGTTGCTGAAAAATTGTAATCTTTCCTTGAAGACCATAGAAACCAATCCTGAACTCACTAGGGAACGTCCTTCTAGTTGACTAGGTTTCATGGTGCTGTATAGCACTATGCATGCCACTGGAAAAAAACAATTAGAGTGGATTTAACCAGCACTGGATTTTGTATGCTACAGACCTTACCAGCCAGGAAAGCTGTGTCAACTTTTGTAATAATAGCATAGATTTGAGGCCTGTTCCACCGTAGGTAATTGATGTCTTATATTATAAACCTGGAAAAGAATTCATGGCTGGGGAGATAATAGGCCCTAGAATAAATCTACTACTGCTGTTTAGGTAAAAGGACTTCACTCAAACTGCCATTTACACATCTATGTTAAACCCAGATTAGGGCTGCTCTCAATCTTTGTCAAAGAAGCTTCACTTCATAGTGGGTGATAGTTATAACAGTAATTCTTACTTGGCCAAAATGCTGAAAATATATTACTGTGGAGTGCTCAGTCCTAAATGAAAAATCTTCCAACAATTACAAGGCATAGAGAACACCACAGAAAGGAGGTGTAATGAATGTAAGAATCAGAGTTTGGGGAGGATTCCTGCAAAGCAGTGTCTTCTGGATATAACACAGCCATGGAACACATGAATTCAGCATCTGATGTTATATAAACAAAATCTGCACTCAATTTTGGACCTGTCAGCATTCATGAGATCCAGCCCTCCCCCCAAAGCTTTTTGTAGTTAATAATTGCAGGGGAAAGGGGAATCAATTTCTTCTGTGCTGTAGTCAACGGTAAGCTGTTCAAGCTTCAGTAAACAATAACCCCTCCCCACAGTCATATTCCTGCTAACAATCATAATTAAAATCAATTGGTCAGAAAACACAAAAAATATGTATGAAAATAAGAGAAAGATTATTGGGAAGAAGATTTGTTTGAGTAAGGGAGGGAGGAGGTTAGACAGGGTAATGGTGGGATAGAATGGCCAAAATTTCATTATATACATGAAGGAAATTGTCAAAGCGTAATGAAGTTGAAAAATTACAATCCACAAGTGACATTGTAGCTTCTGTAATGACATTAACTTCATTTTTTCAGTGATGTTAATGCAAACAAACCTGCTGCACTTGTGACCAATTATAATATCTAATACAATCCAGGGACAAAAAGAATCTATTTAAGAGGATTTGTTTCCTTTTCCTCCACAATGTATATTTTTATTGAAGTTTTCTGCACTTCTTACAAGACATCCTAATTATCTATATACCCTCTCCCCCATCTGTATCCCTACATAGACCCCCCCAAATGGATTTCACGTATTGTGTCACCTATATTAAGTCTATCAAGTTATGTTTATGTGCCCAGATGTCTCTCACTGAAAGTTCATCCACTGTGGTCCAATGAACCAATCTAGAATCTCTCCTTTAAAAAATAACTCTCCCTCATCCAGCAGTAATCAGATGCAAATAGTTCTTCAGATAAGGCTAGGGTCTACTGCCCTTTTCCCCAGTTCTACACTGTGTTTTTGCTGACTGAGTTTGCCTTGGTCTTGTGCATGCTGACACAATTGTGATAAGTTCAAATGAGCAACTTCCCAGAGGCTTGGAAACCTCTGTTTCCTTGTGATCCTGTACCAACCCTGACTCTTACCATCTTTCTGCCCCGTCTTCTTCAGTGGTCCCTGAGTTATATAGGTGGGTGAGGTTTACTATAGGAGTTCTTATCCAGGGACATGTTCTCTGCAGCCTCTTATTCTGTGCACTTTGGCCATTTGGGGCCTTCTGTGTTCATTGTACTCTGTTGCATGAGAAAGTTTCACTGATAAGAGTTGAGAAATGCATTAATATTCTCTCTACCCCCTGTTCTGTGATGTTCCATGAGCCTTAGGTGTAGAGATTCCATTGTAGATGTGTCACTTAGGGCTGGAGATCTCTCAGACAATTATTCATTGTATGTGACCATTTGTGGAACTCTGTGATAGTTTCCATCTGTTGTAGAAAGAAGTTTTTCTGATGAATGGTGACAGATATATGTAAATATAAGTATTGATATTTAGCATACAATAAGGAACTGCATTTGTCTTTGGATATGTGTCATACTAAATTTTCCCCTGAGGGACCCATGCACGCTCTCTGGGAGTCTAGAAAGGTTGGTTCTGACTTAACCATCACAATGTTCCTCTTAAGTTATAGTTTTGAAAATAAGAATATTTATTTGGACTTGCCAACGAAGTTTAGAGAGTCATTTCTAAAGACAGGAGTTCTCGTGTTCTCTTTTTCTTCCATATTTGAGATCTGCACCATCAGTGCATGTCCTCCAATAGTCTCTGCGCTCTGTTCTACAATGACGACTACCCCTCCCCTTTTCCCCAGTGTGCTCAGCTTTCGTTTCTCAACCTCTGACTCTAACAGGTTCAGTTCTAGTTTCCTTGGAGGATGCAACCATCCAACACTCCACCCCTTCCTCTGGCTCTTACAAAATTTCTGCCAATCTTCCACAAGGATCCCTGAGCTTTGGAGGAGTGACAGATGCAAGATAATCTTTCTTTTATCAAGGAGAGATATTGACCTCTTGGGCCTCTCCATCATTCATCTTCAAGATGTGGCTACTGTTCCATCTCAATGGTGTCTCTCCCACTATAAAGACAAACAGAAAGAAGGAGACATATCTAAACAATTGCGTGCAAATACAATTGCCTAGAAGATATCACAGCAAGTGTAACATATTTATCAAACAACATACTTGCAACAGTTTCCCCCCCCCCCAGGGCCTATAGCCTTCTGTGACATAGGATTTGGCCTAGTCTACAGCACCAGATGTGTTTTACACCCCTAGAAGCAGGTCTTATCCAAGTAGAAATTTGTTGTTGTACATATGTTAGTCAAGCCATTATTGCACCAGCAGGCATTGCTTGGCATGCCACTACTGTGAAGCATGTGGGGTCCATTGTTGAGCAGAATCATAGGGAATCCATTCCCCCTAACCATCTGCATAGTGCCTTCTGGCACTATGAAAGCCATCCATCCAGTGGAATGGAGTTTTCAACCTAGTCTCTGCTCTGTCTCTCATTCCAAGCTCACATCATGCAGTGTCTTCAGCAACATGGCCTTACCAACCTTTTCTGGTGTATAACCAGCATTAGTGGAAATAATCTTGGTTAATTTGAGGACCTCTAGGATCTCTCTGGCGAACAGCTCATAGGGAGGTAACCCATCCCTGTAACTGTAATTTTTCCTTAACAATTTTACAGTTTTGGGATCCTATGTTTCTATATTCATACATTATTAGGTGTTGTAGGCCTTTTCCAAACATTCTGGTGGGTATTACTTGTGTCTTACCCAACCATAAAGCTCCCCAAAATCTTACAGCTATAGCTAGCCTTTGTTTCTTCTGGTGTACTTGATATCTTAAAATAGGTCTCACATTAGTAAAACACTCAGAGTTTAACATCATATATTAAATCAATCATAGACAAAGTCTAATACAGTGTGAAAGGTTTTATCCATTTTTATTGTTTTCTCCATAGATCTCTGTTGAGTACAATAGCATGGATAAGAGGCATTACATTGGTTAGTTCTTTACTGTCTTCATTTATCCCTTTGGAGTCATTCCACATTTTGGGGATTTCACGTGGAGACTCTTTGCATCTTTTAATCCTTAATACATTTACAGGTGTTGCCTCAAGTTGCTTGACCCTGCACCATGGTAAGAAGGCAGAGGGTTTCCTCTTGTCCTTGTTGCACCTGTTGGTTTCCTGAGTCAGGCAGGCCCTGGGTCTGCCTCCTGGCTTTAGCCATATTTTCCATCTCTTCATTGACCATAACTGGCTGCTGGGGGAGGCCCTGGTCAGAAAATATAACTTGTTTAATATTTGGGGATTCTTATCCACCCAGGGATGTTTTTTTTTTTTTTCTCAGTATGCCTTTTGTGAACTGTTTTTCAGGTTTTAAAGACTTCCAGAAACTCCTTAGTACAGAATTTGTTTTTTTATCAATTTTTGTCTTTAGGAACTTGGGTTCAACATAAATTTTGAGACATGCATCTTTGAGTAATGCACACAGACCACTTTTTCTGTTTTGTCTTTTTTATATCTCTTGTAGGTTGCTCTTTTATTCTACAGACACCTTTTATTTGCTGGTTTAAGTCCTGTAGCTCTTCCAAATCTTCCTCCACTTTACAAAGATCCTTTTCCATTAAGGGACTTAGCAAAATCTTTAAAGCTCCATACCATTCTTGAGGTCCCTTTTGCATTAAGCTTTCCTTTACATTTCTGGTGAACACAGCCCTATCTGTCCCAGTGAACTGGGCATCATTACTTTTCTCATACCTAGTTCTCTCAGTAATGCCTGTCCCACTTCTATGGCCCTCCAGCACCTGCTAATCATGGGCGTCTCCACTGGTGATGATGATGTATCTTTAATGCCTTGCACATGCCATTCCACTAGGGACTCTTCCCCCCTGTATTGGCCTAGGTTAAACAGCCTATGTCTCAAGGACTGATTGGTGGTTATATACCTCAGCTGTGATGCTTCTGAAGCACTTAAACTAATATTATTTGCCATATCCCATACCCTCATGAGCCATCTGGTGAGGTTCTTCAATTGCTTGTTTGAAAGTCTTTCCTAGTCCCAACAACTCCGTTGTGGAATATTTTCTGTTGGCTACAGTATTGTTAAGGCTTTCAGCAGCATGTTGAAACATGACTTTTCTCTCTTTTTGTGTTAAAGGTTGAACCTGAGGTGCAGCTTTAACTACTTTTATTTCTAGGTCATTTCTTTTCTCATTACTACCTGTCCTTTTCCCTGGGTCCTTTGACTCCTGGTCCCTTAACCTTAAGAGAGTTAAATCTCCAATTCTCTCTCTCTCTCTCTCTCTCTCTCTCTCTCTCTCTCTCTCTCTCTCTCTCTCTCTCTCTCTCTCTCTCTCTCTCCATTTCCCCCATGATAATACATGTCTCCTATTATGCCCCTCTCTTGAGCTCTTTCTTCACCTTTATCCTCATGGTTCCTTGTATATCCTCTCCTCTTTCTTTCCTAGTTAAATACCCCAATTTTCCTAATTTCTTCCTTGGTAACATCTGATTCCTACTATCCTTTTCTTGTGCTCTTTTCTTCCCTTTACCGTCATGATTCCTTTCTGTTTTCCTGGCTTTTGTGGTTACATCAGGATATATACTCAGATATGAGGATTTTGTACTAACATCTACAAATGAGAGGGAACACACATCGCTTATTTTTCAAATAAGGAAACCAAACAGGAATTCATAATTTCATTAGATATCAAGAACCAGGCATTCATGTCATATGCTACTCAGTTTGGCAAAATGTGTTAATATGCTATATGTTATGAAGTAGCCATTTTTCTAAGTGATGATATAGAATTTTAAATGGATATTAGCCAGGTAGAATGCATTAGAAATAAACTGTATGGTCTTTAAATATGAGGTTTTGTAAATATACATGCCCACCACAATCATTATAATATTTCCATGATAGCAAAAATAAATTCTGTTATTCTTCTTGTTCACCCTCTATCACATTCCTGGATTCAGGCAGCTATGGTCATAACTTTTAACATCACTAATGACTCTTTTTTTGATATTTTTATGAATGAAATATGAAAATAGATGCTTTTTTCATTTTTATTTCATAGCTATTTCTGTGTAATTCACCCAAGGTTTTTGATGTGTTAAAGCTGCTAAATAAATAAAATATAGTATATAAGACATGCATTATATAGAGAGATATACAACAACATATATATTCGTTCACCTATTAATATACATTTATATTTTTTACCGTATGGGTAATTAGCAATTAAGTTGTTAAGAACATTTACATCAAAGTCTCTGAGTCAGTACTATGCTCTTTATTTCCCTTAAGTATATACCTAGAATTTGTATTACTGAAATTATATTCCAATATTAGAAATAGCTATTTTAATATGGTAAGTCCATAGGTAACTGTTCAGATTTTCAAAGTGCTTATACAAACTAGTTATAATTACTCTTCAATGAAAATTTTGGAGATAGAATAATATATACTAATCAGAAAAGAACAAAAGGAAATCCACCTGCATACATCCAAGAGTGGCATAATACTGAATTGGCTGTGTCAAAGCTAGAACAAAAAAGCAGAGGAAAGGGAACCTCTCCAATATTATCTTCTCTTTCTTTCCTCCCTCCCCCTTCTGTGAAAGGGAGACATACGTCTCCTGTCTTTGAATATCAAAAATTCTATTTCTCTGATCTTTGAACTCCAGAACTTGCACTAGCACCCCATTCTAATTGTTTAGTTCTTCAGCCTTAGATAAGGTTATTCAATCAACTTCCCTAATTCAAAAAATTTTAGACTTGAAGTGAGCCATGCTTCTGGTATCCCTGAATCTCCAGTCTATCATGGCTTGCATGATCATCTGAGTCAACTCTATTTGTAATCATCCCCTCCACGCCCTTCCTGCTTTCTCCCTTTTTCCATTTCTGTCCTTTCTTCCCTTTCTTTTCTTTTTCTTTGATTTTTTCTGGGTAATTTTGTCTTTAGCAAATACACCACCTATAGAAAATCTCTCCTTTAATCTTTTTTGCCTTTTATTTTTCCATGTATAATTCTATTGAATTTTTGTACATTTCATACAAATCATTATTTTTAAAAATTTAAAATATTTTAAATGACTGTGAGAATTTTTCAATTAAACATTAGACAAGAAATGAATAACAGTAATAAATGGTGTTGAAGATAACAGAGCTTATGAAACAAAGGCTATTAAATCAATCAAATGCTACCAAACTCAATGAAAATTTGGTATGAAATAACTGATGACCTCCTTTTGCTGGTTTACTTTCAATAAATGATACAGAGTGATAATGGTGTAGTAGAATGCATTTTTATATTTCTGAAAAATCTTCCAGAACTAGGAGATAACTGTTTAGAGAGTTCTAAAATGATGAGAAATTGCTTGGCAAAGTAATTTTTTAACCCAGTAAGTAGTAGTTATTGTATATTCAAAGTGATTAACTGTGGAGACAAATTTGCTCCTACACTGAGAAACTGTTTTTACTTGAAGTAAACATTATTTAAGAGACATTAATTAATATTATTTCTGTTTCTGAAAAATACAAATATGAAAATATACAAATTTCACATTAAATTTCATAAACTTGTGAGATGTCAGAAGATGTTGATGAGAGAACACCGAGATTTTGAAAGGCCAACACATTTGAAATTATTGACAGAAAGCACCAGAGAGAAGAACAACACATACAAGGAACCTCAAACAGGTACGGATGTTCCCTTCTCAAGTCTTCTGTTGAGTACATCAGGGCACGCATGTTAGTTGTAATACTATGGAAAATAATGATAGGAAATTTCTCTTTTTGCTCACACAGGGGCAGTCATGGTGCCTGATGCTATTACAGTCTGGAAAACTTGATGGTTGATGTAACATTCGGCATAGTCTCCAAATTATTGTGCTTCAGAAGGAGAGAACAGCTATAGTCTGTGTGCTGTTAAATTCATACTCAAATCTAAAAAGAATGAGCAGGAAAAAAGCAATATCTGTGTAACTTAAGCACATTATTCATATGAATATTTATATAACATAAGAAAATACCAGTATACAATAAAGTCAAAGTCAGATATTTGAAATTAGCAGGACTTCTGAAACTAAAACAAATGCATACAATAATACACTTATAAAAGTTTTACTTTGGCTTATAATTTCAGAGATTATGATCCATGAAAAATTGACTTCACTGCTTTTAAGCCTGTGATGAGACAGCATGTCATAGCAAGGATGTATGGGATAGTGAAACAGTTCACTTCATAGATAGACAAAAAAAAAGAGATGAGAACGAAATAACAGAAGTCCCACTTCCCCATTTGCCAGTACTCAGTGGCTCTAAGTTCTCCTAAGAAGACTCAAATTTTAATGTTCTATCACTTCCCAAAAGAAACATAGGATTGCCAACAAGCACCGAATCTATGTTTCATTGAAGTGCAATCATACAAACAATAATTTGCCCCTGGATCAAAAAGACTATTGTCCATCTCACAGTACAAAATGTGTTTTGTATAATTCCAAGAACCATGTAAAATCTTGATTATTCCTGTCTTTCTCTGAAGTTTGAGTATAAATTCCTATGTGAAGGTCAAGGCACAAATTATATGTAAGCTTATGTAAAACCAAACAATTTGCATATTTTTTAAGATATGATGGAGGGGATGAGTCAGTCTCTTTCAAGGATATGACCCTTGGTAGGTTAACCAGGCTCCAGTGGATGGACCCACACTGAAGTACATTTAGGGACACAAATTAGATGCTATAGAACTAATGGAGTACATCAAATTGGGCAAGGGCATATAAAGGGAGGCACAGATAGGTATAAATACCATCAAACTGTATTAGCAGAAAATCGCAAAAATTCAAATAAAACCACCAAAATATAACAGTAAGAAAGAAACATGGTAAATGTTTTTACCAAAAGCAGAGCAATAAGGAAACAATAATTTTCCAAAGAAATACCAGAATCCATCATGAAAAACATTAAACTCTTCATCTACATATCATGTCCAGCATGTTGATCACACTCAGTGTGGCATGAGGTAAATGCCTAAGGGATTGGTCAACACCACCTTTATAGCATTGCTGGTTCAATCCAAATGGTCATTCTCTTGAACAAATTTTGCACACTTCTTGCTGGCTCCCTCAGTAGGTGTTGGATGTGGCTGCAACCTAAACATAAACTTCAGCCATGTGCTCATACCTTTCTGCATTGCTTTATTTAAAGCTGCTTCAAAGAAGTCTAGGACTACAATAGATTGTGTGATCTCTAATGTCAATTTTTCTGAAATGACATTGGGAGCTTTTATGACATTGTAACTCTTAGACTGCCCAGTGACATTGTAACTCTTAGGCATTACTTGTAAGAAAAATGCATCATATGGAATGTACCCAGATTTGTTGCCAGTGAATGTTGTTCCTTAGCCACTTTGAATCATAGCTGTAAAAGCCTTTTAATGTTTTCCTGATTGAGTATAGGGAAATCATTCCTTGTGTACTCCTGCCTGAGCAGGGCAATGCATAGCCCTCTTATCAGAAGATTAATTTGAGAAACCTTTGAAAGAAGCTACATCCCTGGGAAAATGACAGCTATGATCTTATCAGCTTTCAAGATTACCTCACTGAGTCTTTCCAACTATCCCAGCCCAAAGCACTTACCTTCTTTATGGTCAAATAACATCTTTAGCAATCACACACTTCTTGACTAAACTTTCAAATGAATTCTCTTTTTTCTTTAGCCAAGGTACAAATTTTCTTTCTCCACTTTCTTTCTTGTTCTTAATTCTCTCTTCAAGTTTGACTAAATGTAGCTAGAATCACCCATGCTGAGGGTTGAATGTCCCATTGTCATGAAATTTCCTCCACTTAATCTAGTCTGTCAACTTTATGTTCAACCATCCACTCAAATTATTTTTCTTGCTATGGTTTTAGTGTGGTAGTCTCGTTTCCAAAGCCCAGTAGCATCCTCATTTCCATATTAAAGCTCTTCAATATCGTTTTTGCTATCTGCATTTCTATCAACATTACAGATTTCTGCATTCTGACTAGAGCTACCCATTACACTCTGCTTAAAATATTCTAGGATTTGCCACTTTGCTTCTCCAATAAACCAAATCCAAGGACATTACCAATTATTATGAACACTATCAAAACCTCCATGTCTCAGCACCAATTTACTGTGTAGTCAGCTTCTATTCCTGTGACAGAAACCTGAGGTAATCACCTTGTAAAGATAAAAAATTATTTTGGTGTACATTATTAGAGGTGCAATTTCATTTCCAGTTGGCATCATAATTTAAACTTTATGTCAAGATAGGACATTCTGCCAATCATAGGTGGTAGAGAAACGCTGTTCAACTCATAATCAGGGAAGAAGAATAGGGGAGGAAATGCCAAGATTTCACTATCACATTCTAGTGCACGTTCACAATATCTTAATGTCTTACCACTTTGTCCCTACTGTTGAAGCTTTCACCATTTTTAATAGCTCCACATGCTGGGAACCAGTCCTTTAAAATTGTGTCTCTGGTAATGACTTATTCAATTCATAGCTGGAATCTAACAGGACTTACCAGAAAAAAACACCAAAGAAGTAATAAAATTATCTAATGAGCACATTAAAAGATCTTCACATATTCTTTCATTAGAGGACTGCAAATAAAATTGCAAATAGATAATACTTTTTAAATATAGGAATGTCTAAAATTAAATTGATTGGTAACAAAAAATATTGATGAGGATATAGAAAATTTGAAAATCTTATTTATTACTTCTATGAATTTAAAATGATACTGCATATTTTAAAATAATTTTGCAGTTTCTTTTTAATTTTTTGAGGGGGAATTTCGTACATGAGTATTGTATTTGCATCATTTTTATCCATGACAGTTTCCTTACAATCTTCCTATGTCTCCTCAAATCCCTCTGTTATCCCACTCCCTCTCAATTTCTTGTCATCTTAACTGATGATTATTGTTATATATATGCATATATATAGTGTTTACATATATAAAGCATTGAGTCAATTTAGTAGTTCTTGTGTATACATTTGTTTAGGGCTGAACACTTGGGATCTGATACCTTCTCAGGGAGCAAATCCCTGATGAGAATTGATTCTCCCTCCATCAGTATCCATTGATTGCCTATAACTTTCTATTTAGAGGTGGGGCCCTGGGAAAAATCCCCTGATCCATATATGCATATTAACTTGTTTTTTCATTATTCAATGCAACTTCTACACCTAAGACTCAGTAAATATCCCTGAAGATGAGATGGAATAACTGTAAAGGCCATAAGAACAAGATGTTTGCTGCTAGATAATGCATTCTAGACACAATAGAAAAGCTGCCCATAAAATCTTCACAGTACCATAACCTAACAATACTTGCTTCATTGTCAGTGTCTTTAAAAAAGTTAAATATTAATTTTATATATGATCTTACCATTACACACTGAAGTATTTACATGAGAGAAATGAATACATATCCTATATGAAGATATAAACATGGGCTGGAGAGATGGCCCATCGGTTAAGAGCAGTGGCTGTTCTTGCAGAGGGCCCAGGTTCAATTCTCAGCACCTATGCGGCAGGTAACAACCGTCTGTGATTCCAGTTGCAGGGGAATCCAATGCCTTTCTCTGACCTCCGTGGGCATTCCACTACACGAGTGCACCTACTTACATTCAGGCAATATACTCATACATACAAAATAAAAATTAAAGACTTAAACATTAATGTTCTAGCACTTTTGTTTATAGCAGCCTAAAGTTATAAATCTTAAATATCATTCAGTAAATGAATGATTTAGTCAAATTTTCAGTATATCCTTAGAATAATACATTTATGAGAAATAAAAAGTAGTAACTGTTGCTATAAACTGTAAAATAAATTTCAAAATATTTAGTCTGGTTAAAAATATAGCCAAAGTAAAATGTATAGAAACTCCTTAACAGTGAAAAACTAAAATCAATATTTACGTAGGGGCAGGAGACACAGAAAGGGTGGGGATTTGAGAAGGGGATGAGAAGCACATTGAAAACTTGAGAGATGGTGAGTGTGTTTGTTATAACTCTGATTACTTTATTTTTAATATTTCAAACTTACCTAATTTTGCAAAATGAACTTGGTGTTTACTGTAATCAATTATAAATCCATAACGCTGATAACATTTTGAAAGGAAAGAGGGCTGTGAAAATTGCTTAGTAGGTTGAGAGCTTGCAGACCACACATGAGGACCTGAGTCTGATACCCAGTACACAGTAAAAAGAGAAACTTAATGGCATGTCCTTGCAGTCCCAAGGCTGCAGAGGCAGAGAAAAACAATCCCTGAACATAATTCACCTGACAAACAATCTGAACTGGTGCACCCTGGGGCCAAATGAGAGATCCTTTCTCAAAAAATAAAGTGAATAGCTACTGAGCGTGACACCCAAGATTGGCTTTTGGCCTCCACACTCACACAAGCGTACATACACATATGCAGACAGATACACACATACACATGAACATGCACACATGCACATACACATACACAAATAAAAATACAATAAAACTAGAAATACATGGCAACACATGTATAGATATTTCACTACAAATGTTAAAATTCAGAGTAAAAGTCTTAAGAGCAGAATGAACAAATGAAGTGTTAATAAAAAGTAAAACAAATAAAAATAGTAAAATAGTCATATGATCATAAATGAATTGGAATATGATGCATAAATATTAATGTATAACTTTTCAATTGAGCTAAATGATTATTCTCCTGTTATATTTGTGAGCAACAAAACAATTTTTGTTTTTCTATAAGCTAAGAAGTCTTTAGCAAAACATTCAAGGCTATTTGGATCCTGCAAATGATACAAAATATTTGCATTTAAGGCAATAGCACAAAAGAAAAAATGTACAGTTTTTTAAAATTTACAGTTTATATGTATCAAAACATTCTTTTCAGCAACATTATTTGTTGTTATCCTTGATATTTTTACAAAAAGTAGCTAGCTGTTTCATTCAACAATGAATTCAAAGTCAAGTAGTGGAATATCATTTGACTCAAACTTAAAGATTTAAGAACGGGTAGTATTATTACATAAAATGAAAACACAGGTAAATGTATATTTATTACTTCACAGAAATGAGACCATTTGTCAAATATACACATTGTTTTACATGAAAAAGAGAAATATTGCAGTATTTATTCACAGGAAAAAAGCGTGAATTCCAGCAAGAAAACATTTAGAAAACTAAACTTAACCAAGGACATTACTTGATATTACAGAAGACACCATGTGAGACTTTTTCATTCTAAACTCTCCAAATTTTCTTTTCTTTGAATCAGTTTCTTTAGTATGAGCTGCTAATCCTAATAGTTCCTCCTTCTAGGACCTAAAGACTTGAAGTGGAGAAATTGAAGTTGTTTAGCAATGAGTAATCTAAACTAAATATGGATATCATAAACCAGATTGCTAAGCAATGCTCTGAGTAGCCTTCATGATCTTACTCTTAAATAAAGATGTTATTAAACTGAAGGAGGCAAAAAATACAATTTATGTAAAATATATGCATATCATTAAATTCATGTCGTTTATAAGTTTATGAAACATACAAAAATAACACTGGCTAATTTAAGATAGGCTGAACATAGTTGTCAACTAAAGAATAATTGATATTTAAGTAAAAGATATTTTGTATTTACTTGTAAAAGTCTAGTATGCAGGATAGCTTCAGTTTTCAACTTGACACACCTGGGACGACACAACCTCAGAGGTTTATATTATTGGATGGCTTGTGGACATACCATTGAGGTATTTTCTTGATTGTTGAAAGATGCAAGAGAATACAGCCAACTATGGGTTGTTCCACCCTTGGGAAGAAGGTCCTGTGTTATATAAGAAAGCAGGCTGAGAAAGCTGAAGGAGTAAGCCAGTAAGCAATGGTACTCCATAGTCTCTGTTTCAGGCAAAACTTCTAGTGTCCTTTCTTGAGTTTCTACACTGAATTTTCTCCATGATGGACTGTAAACTATAAAATGAAATAGACCCCTTTCTCCCCAAATTGCTTTTGGTCACTATTTTATCACAGCACATAGAAAGCATAAAATAACATATAGTATTTTAATCATATAAATGAATTCTAATAAAAATCATACCCTTAATAAATCATGCACATGTTAGAAGTGACAGAGAAGTAGCCTCAGGAAAATGATAGAGCAAAATATATCAATTAGCTACTCCCATTAAAGTAGCCATTTTTATTCTGGCAAAAACAGAAGAAAAACATTCTCATAACTCTAGAATCTAAGCAAAGTTAAAAATATGATGAACATTTAATAAAGAAGAATAAAATTTATGTAAGAAAGTGGAATAAAACAGAGTGGATTAGTTCTACTTTTTCTACAGCTGTTGCTTAAAGCACTGTCTGATATTTTTAGAGATTAGAAGAGTACAAAATCCACAACATAGAGAAGTGATTAAAGCATGAAATGATGGAAATACTTATTACTCTAATTTAAATGTTATACATTATATACATGTGGAGGAACATCATTTTGTACTTCATAATTATATACATACATCTCAGTGTAACAAGAATCTATGTGGCTTGGTTTGGTGGTGTTTGTGGTTCATGTACAGTGCTTATATGTTTTGACATTTTTATGTTTTCTCTGAAGGACGGTTTCATAATTTAACCTTTACTTCCCACCACACCTTTTCAGGCTGAAGTGCTTTATGACTAGTTTTTGATGAAAGCATTAAAGATACATACCACATCTATATAGCTGAGGAAGAGAATCAAAATGTAAGCATTACATAGACTGTAAACACTGGAGAAGAAAGCCAGAGAGAACAATAATTTGAGAAATAAGGAATATACATAT